>NW_007252902.1:223607-303083 GCF_000164805.1 Carlito syrichta | reverse complement strand
CATAAATCAAAAAATCAGCCGGGCGTGGTTGCGCATGCCTGTAATTCTGGCTACTAGGAAAGGCTGAGGCGGAAGGATCGCCGGAGCCCAGCAGGTGGAGGCTGCGGTGGCCAGGAGTGGCCACTGCACTCTAGTCTGGGCGACCGAGTGAGACTCCAACTCAAAAAAAAAAAAAAAATAGGTAGCATATCAAATGCAGTCTTTCTGGGTTGACACAGTGATGAATTTTGCTTTTGTGTATTTTTTTATAGCCACGGTTTAATTGTGATATGATTTACAAGACCCATTGATAGCTAATACTAAACTATTAGTTTGAAAACAAAAATTTACGTATTCATTCTCTCATCTGGGAAAACATTTAAAAAACACCCTACTATGTGTTTGTTACAATAAGAGAACCTACAGCTGCTTTTGATATTGGGCATAGTCCCTGCCTAATGTAACTTTGAATTATAAATAAAAGACAAGTTTGTTCCTTTTACAAGTAAGAGACAAAGTCTCAGAAGCCATCAAACTGGCCAAGGTTTTCCATGTGGACACAGGACACAAGCTCATTCATGAGCCCACCTCAGCCCAATTACTGCCATCTTATAGTGCTCAGCTTCCAGCAATTAGTTCCTTTTACTGTTTAATTCTTTTATAATACAGCATTGAAGGAGTTTGAGTGCTCTGTGAGCTTTTCCCTATTTTATCTGTAGGAAAACTGGGGATCTTAAGATCACGTCTATCTCTTAGGGTTTTGGAATTTTGTGGAAGATGCTGTCATGGCTTCATAGAGAGTCTTAATTATAAAGACCATCTAAGAATTTCTTCCACATACTGGTTTAAGGAAAGGTTTGGCTTCCCTTGAACCATATGCACAACCTATGTTTTAAAACTGATCATCTTTTTCTTTTTGCTTTGGCTGCTAAGAAACTCAAAGGCCAAATTTCAGCCCATATCCATAGGTCTAATAGTACTAGATAGCTAGGTCTAATAGTACTAGATAGCTAGTATATTTTATGTGCTAATATCACCAAAACTTTATGATTTTTTCTGTTCATTTATAAATCATAATTTCCTTTGCTCTGACTCCTACAACGATTTATTTCTCTTGAGTCCTTTTGAATTATTATATACATTTTTGTAGAGTATCTAAATACTCAGTAGTAAGATATACTGGGGCAGAGATCAGAGAGGCTAAGCCTAAGTCACAGAGAAATGAGTATAGTCAAGAACTCTTTTTTATGCCAAGAGCAGGTTTGCCCAAATGTTTTGATGTTAACTATGAAATCTGCTAAAATTAGTTTACCTTATGATCATCTATAATTTCTTACTTTCTCTTTGCCAAGTTTCACATAAATTTTTAGCCTTCATTACAGCTCTCTTACTTTTCCTTGAAAGTCTAGGGTGCTAAGCAGTTTGAATTTGTCAAACAACATCCAGGGACAGAGGTAAAGGAAAAGGCACTCTCATGGTCTTCTGTGCTGCAGGGTTGAGTTCCCAGTCTGTATTCTTCTGTCCTGCTCTTAGAAGTCATTGTTTGCAACAGCCTTTGCATGGTTCTGAGGTCGAGGTGAGGCGTGTCTTGGGAGTCGCTCAGGGAGAAAATACAGAAGAGCAGTGATGGGTTTTCTACCTCAGACTCTTAGGAGCCTCACATAGGCCACCTCTTTTCAAACCAAGTTGTGAGAGAGTCCGGAATCTGTCACACCTGCTGTCTGGACATATTCTCATTTAAACTCCAAATGTGAAGCGTCTGTTTGGGGCAAGTCTGCAACCATCATCTTACTATTATTTTTTAAAACTTGGCTTCAAGCAGAGCCATTCCCCAGAGGCTGATGAGGGGCCCTTCCTTTCCCTTCTTCTCTCCCTTCCTTCTTCCTCCTCCTCCTCCCCCTCCCTCCTCTCTTTCTTTCCTTCTTTCTTTTTATTGTTTTATAACTTTGACAACCAGCCATGATTAGTTCTCATACACATTGGCCACAGATTTTTCAAGGTGCTGACAGGTGCATGGGTACCCAACGTCCAGAGCTTGTTTGGTGATCTTCACCCTCATTACATTTTCTGGACCACCACACACAGACACAGTACAGGACATTTCCTTATTCCTCTGGTCCAGATAGCTTTGCTGAGTCTGGTGTCGATGCATACATCTGGAGTTCCCATCTCTTTCATGGTAAGTTGCAGGATTTTTCTGCATGCTGAGAGAGGGACAAGCTTCTTGAGACCCTCTCCATGACTGTGCTTGCGAATGTTGATGGTCACCACCTAGCTGATGGCAGCATCAACCACCATCCCTGTGGGAACCATTCTGCTCGGTCCAGGTTGGAAAAAAAAATAGCTGGGAGTTTATTTTCAAAGGCCTCGCCTGGGGAAGGAAGCTCCTTAACATAGTAACTCCTAACTTCTTTGGATTGGAGACATCTTAGCAATTGTTTCTGACATTGCTCTTTACCTCCCCATCTTTTTATTGAAAAATGTCTTAG
This sequence comes from Carlito syrichta, assembly GCF_000164805.1. NCBI lineage: Eukaryota > Metazoa > Chordata > Mammalia > Primates > Tarsiidae > Carlito > Carlito syrichta. Next base: position 300,615 of record NW_007252902.1, on the reverse strand, counting down.
GACTTGTTGACCTTTTTAATAAGTATAATACTTTTGAGAATTTAAGTATCATCATCTCTTTCCCACTAACATAAACCTGAAAAAAACTGGACACACAGAGCAGGTGTGACAAAATAAGCCCAAGTAGCAACTTTATAAAGCGGTCGAGTTTAACCACCTTTCAGGAAGTTCTTCTCTATCTCTAACCGCTATCCCTCTCATTGCATTCTGTCCCATTTCCTCTAGGTCTTTCCTCAGAGGAGATGCGCATCATACTAATACCCAGATAACTGGAAATACAGCCAACTTTCAATGGAGTGTAAGTAGATTATGTTGCGGTTTATCTCTGGCAAATCTTGCTTTCCTCTCTTAGTTAACATTTCTGTTGCTTGCTTAATTTCTTTATTGCTTTTATAACCATTGCCATCTGCTACTGAAATTAGAGTTCAACAGGAGCCAGAAGATTGAAACTTTTAAAACGGAAATAATGATTTCGAGGCCAGTGAGCCTGGGAAATGTAACAATCTTAGAGGAAGGGCTAGCTAACTCTGCTTAGACTGACTGTAGGATACCTAGAGCCAGGTGAGACTTATAATCATCCAATTATCCTCCACTATGCTTACTGATGAAGAAATCAAGGCTTTGAACAGGTGAGAGACTTGTCAAATGTCACAGAGTCACTTGGAGGAAGCTCTGATACAATGACCCGGGTCTGAGTGTCTTTATAGTCTTACCATGATTCTTATCAATGAGACTGAAAGGTGAAACTGCCCATTTCCGGTATTGAATGTTTTGGTCAGAATGCGTAACAGGATAGAGCTAAAAAATTAGATAGTTCTTAATTTTCTAGCTCCTCTGGAATTTCATGTTCCGGGTGCAATTTTGTAATTTTGTGTGCAATGTCATGAATAACTAGGACATCAGATATCCCCATTAAAAAAAAGCAAGCAAAACCATAGGCCGCAGCACATAGACTCCACAATCATTTGCCATACAGACATTATCTCAAGTTTATCTACTGTTTGGATTACCTATGTGATGACTTTCTTGCATTTCTGTGGATGATGAGGAATTGGTGTAATTTATCCCTTCATGTAGGACTCGGAATATGTGTAACATCCTCAGCATCTGGACGAAGTCCAGTCTGTGTTTTTTCCCCATCTGCTCCTGGTATTTTAAGTAAAAATGTTTGTATCTGCATCCCCCAAGCCGTGTTGTAAATTGTAAATCATGCCATTATATCTGGTAAAACCACAATGTCAAGCAACAATTCACAAAGCCACAAAGATTCTCCGGAGTAATTTTCCTGTTCTCATTGATCAATTTTATATTTTCCCCCTGGCCATATGCACACATTAAATGGCACTAATTCAGTGAGAAAACTCATAAGGGATAATATTTCAAGTGGCACAAATGGCAGCAATGCCTTTACAAGTATCTATTTTATAATTGCCTCTGCACTCTACCTTAGCCTGCGCTGCCTGTTGTTGTAGTTGAGATGGACCCAGAAATGGGCTGGGGGTGGGGGAATGAGGGATGGGGAGGAGAATGTTTTAGTTAAATTAGGTGTAAAACCAGGAAAATCTCAAGTCAAAAATCCTGTGGCTGCAATTATTTCTTTCTCTGGTGAGAATATGTTTCATCTGATCCCGAGAGATGACAGGTGGCGAGAACAGGCTGGTACTGGATGAGTGCTTACACTTGAAAAGCCCCCGTCCATGACTTGAGGGCAGGGCTTTATCTAGGCCATTGATTTCTTCTTTCAAATTTTTTTTAATGAGAATTTTAAAAAGTACACTTTTCAATTCAAGTATGGCAAGTGTCCAGAAAAGTACATGATCCACAGTTATATGAGATGATGATGATTTTCTCCAAAGCAAACACATCTGTATAAGTACCATGTTCATCAAGAGGCAGAACTTTATGCACTTCCCAGAATATTCCCTCTTACCCCTTTGTGGTCATTACAACTCTCCCCCAAAGATAACTTACCTCTCTGACTTCTATCACCATTCATTCATTATTCAGTATGCACTGTTTTGGGTTTTGCTTCTTTTACTCCATGAGCATTATGTTTGTTGAGGTTCACTCATATTTTAGAGTTTGACAGTATTTTGTTCCTTTTCAATTCTCTATTGTGGTCCATTGTGTGTGTGTGCATGTTGCTTATTATTTAACCATTTTATTGCAGATAGACATTTGAGTTGTTTTGAGTTTTTTGACTTTTATAAATAATAGTGTTATGGACATTCTTGTACATGTGTTTTGATGCATGTTGTGTGCATTATGTGGGCATATACCAAGGATGGAATTACTGATTTATAGGGAGTATCTATGTTCAGATTTTGTAAAGACTTTCAAGCTGTGTTTCAAAGTGGTTGTACCAGTTTACACTCCCACCATTAGGGACCAAGAATTCCAGTTGCTCCACACCTTCGCTAACATTCAGTATTGTCAGTTTTATTTACAATTTAAACTATTCTTGTAGGTGTGTACTTTATCTCATTGCAGTTTTAGCTGTCATTTCCCTGATGACTAGTCATAATGATTTTATTATTTATATTTGAAAATTATTTTTAGAGAAGTGCCAGTATTTTAACCCATTTATTAGAAATTGGTTTCTCTATTTTTCTTTTTTGATTTGTTGTTCTTTATATATTCTGGATACAAGTCCTATGCTTGTACATTTGTGCACACACACACATATACACTTATTAATATTTATATAACAATACCTTTCCTCATTCGGTGACTTACCTTTTTATCTTCATAATGCTACATTTTGGCAAGCTTTATTCCCTAATTTTAATGAAGTACAATTTATAGTCATTTCCTTTATGGATATTGCTTTTGGTTAAAGAAATATTTACTTATCTTCAGCATCAGGAATGTTTCTTATTTTATCTTTTAGAATTGTTTTATCCAATCAGTAACCGCTTGCCTCATGTAGTTATTTAAATTTCTTTAAACTGTTATTGGAATATAATGGACATATAATAAATTACACATTTTAAAGTGAACATTTTATGTTTTGACATATGTATACCTGTGAAGTCATTGCCATAATCAGGATAATAAACATATCTATTGCCCCCTAAAAGTTTCCTGTGTCCCATTGTAATTTCTCCCTTCAGTGCCCCCTGCTTTCTGTCTTTAGGCAACTACTGATCTGTTTTCTGTCAGATTAGTTTGTAGTTTTGAGAATTTTACCTAAAAGAATCATATAACAAGTAATCTTTCTTTTTTTGGTCTTTACCATGTTGAGTGTATTGATATTTCACTTCATTTTATTGTTGAGTGATTTTCCATTGTGTGAATGTATTACAATTTGTTTATTCTTTTATTGATGCATATTTGGGTTGTTTCCAGTTTGGGCTATTATAAATAAAGGAGCTATGCACACGTTTTCCATTGCTACCATAACAAATTCTCACAAACCTAGTGGCATAAAGCAGCACATATTTATTATCTGAAAGTTCTGTAGTACAGAAATCTAACATGGGTTTCACTGGGCTAAAATCAAGGTGTTAGCAGGACTGAATTCTTTTCTAGAGACATTCAAAGAGAATATATTTCCTGACTTTTTCCAATTTCTAGAGGCTAATCACATTCCTTGACTTGTGACCCCTTCCTTTGTCTTCAAAGCCAGTAATATTAAATCTCTTGGACTTTTCTGTGGTCACATATTTCTCTGACCACAGCTGGGAGTGTCTCTGCTTTTAAGAACTCAAGTGATTAGATAGAGCCTGCTCTGATAATCCAGCATAATTTTCTCATCTCAAAGTCAGTTACCTTAATTACATCTGTAAATTCCCTTGGTAAGTTATCAAATTCACAGATTTCGGAGATTAGGGCATGGACTTTTGAGGAGTCTGCCTATTCTACGTCCTTATGTTTCAGTTTCTCTTGGGTAAATATCTAGAGGTGGAATGGCTGGATCATATAGTAAGTGTATGTTTAACTTTTTATGAAACTGAAAAACTGTTTTCCTAAGTGGTTGTCACATTTTACATTCCCATCAGCAATTTATGAGCATTCTAGTTGCTCCATGTACTCACCAACACTTGGTTTTGTCTATTTTTTTTTTGAGTTGGGGTCTTCCTGTGTTGTCTAGGCTGGAGTGCAGTGGCACAATAGCGACTCACTTCAGCCTCCTCAACCTCCTGGACTCAGGTGATCCTCCCACCTCAGTTTTCTCAGTAGCTGGGACTACAGGCATGTGCCAGCATATCCAGCTATTTAAAAAAAATTTTTGTAGAGATCTTGCAATGTTGCCCAGGCTGGTCTTGAACTCTTGGGCTCAAGAAATTCTCCTGTCTTGGTCTCCCAAAGTGCTGGGATTATAGGCATGAGCCACCACTCCTGGCCCTAATACTGTCTATTTTTAAAATTATAGCCATTATAATTGGTGTGTAGTGGTATCTTATTGTGGTATTAATTTTAATTTACCAAATGACTAATGATATTGAACATTTTTTATTCGTTTGGAAAAGTATATATTCAAATATTTTGCCCATTTAGAAAATGTTTGGCTTATTGTTATTGAGTTTTGAGAGTTTTTATTTTTAAATTGGGCTTAAGTCTTTTATCAAATACATGACTTGCAAATATTTTCTTTCAGTCTGTGGCTTGTCTTTCAATTCTCTTAACTGTTTGTCAAAAAGCAGACAATTTAATTTTGATAAAGTTCAGTTTTTCAATTTGTTCTTTTATAGAACTGCTTTTGTTTTGTGTCTAAGAAATTCTTTGCCTAACCCAAATCACAAACATTTTTTCCTAGAAGTTTGTTAGTTTTAGTTTTTTCATTTAACAATGTGTAAGTAAGGGAAAAAAAAACTTACATATTTACTTATTTGGGTACCAATTCTAGTGTTCTTCCATCATTTGTTGGATGCTATTTCCATCTGGTATTATTTCCCTTCTACTTGAAGGGCTTCACTTAACATTACTAGGAGTACAGATCTGGTGATGAATTGTGTTGGCTTTTATATTTTTGAAAAATTCTTCATTTGATCCTCAGTTTTGAAGGAGATTTTTAACTGGGGATAGAATTCTAGATTAACTTTTTCTCCCTCTATGAACTTTAAAGATGTTCTGTTTTCTTATTTGCATTGTTTCTCATGAGAAATCTGCTATCATTCTTATTTTTGTTTCTCTATATATCTGCTTTAAAAATTTTCCCTTTGTCAATTAGAACAACTAGATTATGATGTACCTTGGTGTATTCTCTCTCTTTATATATATACACACACATATATATATATAATTTTTTTTTTGATGGAGCTTATTGAGAATTTTGGGTTTGTAAATATATAGTTTTCATCAAATTTGAAAATTTTACAGCCATTATTTCTTCAAGTATTATTTTTCTGTTCTTTCTCTTTTTTGACAGTTCCATTTGCAGTACTTCTATAACTAAGTTGCTTGAAGTTGTCCCATGACTTACTGTTGCTCTGTTTATTTATTTATTTATTTATTTTAGATTAGAAAATATAGCTTATTTAGAAAGTAAGAGAGAGAGAGAGAGAGAGAGAGAGAGAGAGAAAGAGAAAGAGAGAGAGAAAGAGGAGATTCACCTCCCCAAGGTAGGGGAGGGGGGCCAAAGCCAGGAAGCATGGTGACAGCCACAACTCAAGGAGCACATGACCACACCAGAGTCTAGCAAGGCAGTGGCCACTCTGTTTAATTTTTAAAAGTCCTTTTTCTGTGTTTCATTTGGGATAGTTTTTAAAAATTGTAATGTTTTCAAGTTTGCTAAGTTTTTCCCCCTGAAATGTCTATCTGCTGTTAATTTCACTTAGTGCATTTTCCATCTCAGACATTGTAATTTTCTCTCTAGAAATTTAATTTGCCTTTAAAAAATATCATTCCTCTACTTAACTTTTTGTACATATAGAAAATAGTTATAATAACCATTTTAATGATCTTATCTGCTAATTCTAACATCTCTGTCAGTTCTGAGTCTGTTTTGATTAATTTTTAATCCCAATTATTGGCTGTTTAATTCTAGTTTTTGCGTGTGTGGTAATTTTTTATTTAATGCAAGATATTATTAATTTTACCTCATTGGGTGCTAGGTATTTTTATATCCTTATAAATATTCTTAGGCTTTGTTTTGGGAAGCAGATAAGCTATTTGAAAGGGTTTGATACTTTTCCATCTTGTTTTTAGGTTTTGTAAAGAAGAAACAGAGCAGTGTTTAGTTTGTTTGCTTACTAATGAGGCAGGACCTGCAAATACTCTACCTGATGCCTTCTATATTATGAGGTTTTCCAGTTTGGCTGATGGAAATAGGTACTAATCTCAGTTTTGTGTGAGTGATATTCTCACCCTTTCTTGTGGCTCTCTCCCTAGACTTGGGTAGTTTCCTCACATACATACTGATTAGTTCTTTGTAAAATACTTGATGGGAACTTCTGTAGATCTACAGAGTTCTTTATACTCAACTATCTTTTCCCCCCTAGTATACTTTTCTGCCAACTCCAGCAGCTTTGGTTTCCTTGGAGTCTGAAATTCAGTTCCTCAACTCAGGGAATCCTCTGTGCCCTGTCTGAATTCCCTTTCCCTGCACTGCATCCTAAAAATTCTCCCCTCAAGGCCTTATGTTGAGGCAATCATATGGCTCACCTTATTTGTTTTCTGTCTTTCAGGGATCACTGGTATTAGTTGCTTGATATTTGTTGATTAGAATGATATTGCCTTGTATTTTGGGTTTTTTCCCTGGTGAAGGTATAAATCTGGCTTTTCCATCTGGGCTAAAAGCAACAGTCTTTGTGATGATTTAGTTTGAATTATTTAATATGAAATGAAATTAAATAAAGTAAAATTAAATTAAATTTTAAAATCCAGTTTCTTAATCACAATTATTACATTTCAAGTATTCAATAGTTATATGTGGTTGATGTCTATGGCATTGTAGTGTGCAAATATAAAACATTTCCATTACTAAAGATAGTTTAATTGGAAAACTATGTTATAGAAGTGTAAATTTAAAAAAATATATACCTGGGCCTATTGATGTGGATAGTATGAAATAAGATCAAGATAATATTGTTTTTCCTATCCAGTTGTGTATTTATTCTTGACCTTTTCATTTTCATTAACTTTTTAGAGATGCCTTATTAATTTTCAGGAAAAACATATTCTAGAATATTGACTGGAATGCATTGAATCTATGTATCAATTATAAAATTTACACTTTTCCCATATATGAATATGGTTTATTCCTTTATTGGTTAAGATATTTTGTAATTACTCTTAGTAATAATATTTTATATCTTTCTTGGTAAAGGTCATAGACACTTTAAGTAGATTTACTCTTAGCTATTTGAAATTTTAGTTGTTTTGCAAATGATATAATTAAAAAATTTCATTTTCTAATCTTTTGTTTCTAATATAGAGAATGCAATCCACTTTGTATATTGACCTTTTATCAGTGGCCTTCATGAACTCATGAACTTCATGAACTTATTAGTTAGTATTTTATGTGTTTTATTTTTGGAGCTTGTATGTAACCAATTATGTAACTATAAAGAATGACAGTTTTATATCTTCCTTTCAAATCTGTAGATATTTTATATCTTTTTCTTGCCTTTTTATATTTGCTAGGACCTCTAGGAGTCTATTTTTAAACAGTGGTGGTGATAATAGACATCCTTATTTTGTTCCTGATCAGAGTAAAAACTTTTATTATTTTACCAGTAAGTATAATGTATGTTACAGTTTTCTTGAGATCTTTTTATTATCAATATTTTTTATTATGATATTGTGGGGTACAGTTAAGGGTTAGGTATACAAATATGCTTTGTTCAGGCACCCTTGTTGATAAGAGGTGTCTCCCCATCCCCAGACAGATATTTACTACCATTAATTTTCTTATAGTATTACGTTGGATGTTCAAGGTCCACTATATGAGTGAGAACATGTGATACCCAGATCTTTGTTTCTGTGAGAGATCACTCAGTATTATAGACTCTAGTTCCATCCAGGTTGCTACAAAATTCATGATTTTGTTCTTTTTTATGGCTGTGTAGTATTCCATCGTCTATATGTACCACATTTTTTTAATCCAGTCCTCTTTTGATGGACAGCATGGTTGCTTCCAGGTTCTTGCTATTGTGAACAATGCTGTGATAAACATACGTGTGCAGATATCTTTTTTATAGAATGATTTGAGTTCTTCCGGGTATATTCCCAGTAGGGGGATTGCGGGGTCATATGGGAGGTCAATATTTAGAGCTTTTAGGAATCGCCATATTGTTTTCCACAGAGGTTGCACTAGTTTGCACTCCCACCAACAGTGTAGAAGTGTTCCCTTTTCACCACACCCTCTCCAGCAACTGTTATTTTTTGAGTTATTGATAATTGCCATTCTGACTGGAGTTAGGTGGTATCTCAGTGTGGTTTTGATTTGTATCTCCCTGATGATTAGTGAGGTTGAACATTTTTTCATGTTTCTATTGGCTGCTCGGGTGTCTTCTTTTGAGAAGTGTCTGTTCATATCTTTTGCCCATTTTATAAAGGGGTTGTTTTTTTTTTTTTTTTTCCAGCACATTTGAGTTCCTTGTAGATCCAAGATGTTAAGCCTTTGTCAGACCTGGAGTTGGCAGATACTTATTCCCAGTCTGTAGGCTGTCTCCTTGCTCTCTGGATGGTTTCTTTGGCTTTGCAGAAGCTTGTCAGTTTAATGAGGTCCCACTTGTCTATCTTATCTCTTACGGCCTGTGGGTTTTGGGTTTTGTTCAGGAATTGGATGCCAGTTCCAATTTCCATGAGGGTATGTCCTTCATTTTCTAAGGTTCTTATGGTTTGAGGTTTTACATTTAGGTCTCTGATCCATTTAGAGTTAATTTTTATGTATGGGGATAGATAAGGGTCCTATTTCAATCTTCTGCATGTGGTCAGCCAGTTTTCCCAGCACCATTTACTGAATAGGTTCTCCTCTTCCCAGTGGTAGGTGGTGGAGGCTTTGTCGAAGATGAGTTGATTGAGAAATTGTGGTTTTACTTCTGGAATCTCAATTCTATTCCATTGGTCTATATGCTTGTCCCTGTACTAATACCAAGTTGTTTTGATTATTGTAGCTTTATAGTAAAGTTTGAAGTCTGGTAATGTGATACCACTTGCTTTATTTTTGCTGAGGATTGTTCTGGCTATTCTTGGTCGTTTGTGTTTCCATATGATTTCCTGTGCTGTTTTTTCTAAGTCTGAGAAGAATGTTGCTGGTAATTTGATGGCTATTGCATTAAATCTGTAGATTTCTTTAGGTAAGATGGACATCTTCACAATGTTGATTCTTCCAATCCATGAGCATGGGATATTTTTCCACTTGTTTGTGTCATCTTTGATTTATTTGAGCAGTGTTTTGTAGTTTTCATTGTAAAGGTCTTTCACATTTCTGGTTATGAAGATGCCAAGGTATTTCATTTTTTTTTTTTTTTTTGGCTATTGTGAATGGAATTGTGCTTTTTATTTGGGTTTCTGTTTATTATTGGTGTAAAGAAATGCAATTGTCTTTTGCACATTAATTTTATATCCTGAGACTTTGCCAAAGTCCTTTATCAGTGTAAGGAGGTTTTTGACCAGTTCTCTTGGGTTTTCAAGGTACACGATCATGTCATCTGCAAAGAGAGATAGCTTGTCTTCCTCTTTTCCTATTTGAATACCCCTGATTGCCTTCTCTTCTCTGACTGCTCTAGCCAGGACTTCCAATACTATATTGAACAGGAGGGATGAGAATGAGCATCCTTGTCTTGTTCCAGTTTTCAGGGGAATCAGTTTTTGTCAGTGTTCCAGTTTTTGTCCATTTAGGACAAAACCTGCTGGCTGCGGGTTTCTTGTAGATGGCTTTTACTGTTTTGAGGTATGTTCCCCGTATGCCTAGATGTTTGAGGATTTTATCAAGAAGAGGTGCTGGATTTTCCCAAAATCTTTTTCTGCATCTAATGATATAATCATGTAGTTTTTGTTTTGACATCTGTTGATGTATTTAATTACATTTATTGTTTTACGAATGTTGAACCAGACTTGCATCCCAGGAATGAAACCTACTTGGTCATGATGGATGATTTTTGAGATGTGTTGTTGAATCCAGTTCGCTAGAATCTTTTTGAGAATTTTAGCATTTATGCTCATCAAAGATATTGGCCTGTAGTTCTCTTTCTTTGTTGGGTCTTTACCTGGCTTGGGTACCAATGTGATGTTAACTTCGTAAAATGATTTGGGAAGAGTTATATCTTTCTCAATCGCCTGGAATACCTTCAGTAGGATTGGTATATGCTCCTCCTTAAATGTCTTGTAGAATTCTGCTGGAAAGCCATCTGGTCCAGGACTTTTTTTGGTAAAATAGTTTTCTTATTACGTAGTCAATTTCCTTGATTGTTATTGGTCTATTTAGGGTCTCAATTTCTTCTTGTTTCAACCTAGGCAGGTTGTGTGATGACAGAAAGTCCTCCATTTCCGAAAGGTTTTCAAGTGTGTTTTCATACAAGTGTACATAGTAGTCTCTAATGATCTTTTCTATTTCTTCAGGATCAGATGTGACTTCATCTTTTGTGTTTCAGATTGTGTTTATTTGGGCTTTTTCTCTCTTTTTCTTGGTCAGTCTAGCTAGGGGACCATCAATCTTGTTTATCCTTTCAAAGAACCAGCTTTTTGTTTCATTGATTTTTTGTATTATCTTTTTGTCTTCTATGTCCTGGATTTGGGCTTTTATTTTGGTGATCTGGTTTCTTCTGCTGAAATTAGGGTTTTTGTGGTCTTGCTTTTCCAGCTTTTTTAGTTGGCTTCTTAGGCTGTTAATTTGTGATCCTTCCATTTTCTTCATGTGCATTTGTAGGGATATAAATTCCCCTCTTACTACAGCTTTCATGGCGTCCCAGAGATTTTGGTAAGATGTTTCTTCATTTTCATTTGTTTCCAGGTATCTTTTAATCTGTGTTTTGATTTCATCAACAACCCAGGAGTTGTTTAGCATCATGCTGTTTAGTGTCCATGTCTTTGTGGATTTTGGGGGGACCTTGTTGGTGTTAATGTTTATTTTTATTCCACTGTGGTCCGAGAAGGTGCATGGTAAAATTTCAGTCCTTTTAAATTTGCTTGTGCTTGATTTATGGCCAAGTATGGGGTCGATCTTAGAGTACGTTCCATGCGGTGATGAGTAGAATGTGTATTCTGTGGTCTTTGGATGGAGGGTTCTGTAGGTATCAATTAAGTCCATTTGATCAAGCCCATTTGAACATTAATTAAGTCCATTTGAACATTGAGGTTTTGGATCTCGTTACAGATTTTTTGTCCTGATGATCTGTCTAGGGTTGTGAGTGGGGTATTAAAGTACCCAGCTATGATGGTATTGGAGTTGATATCTTTTTTTAGTTTACCTAGGAGGTGCTTTATGAAAGTTGGTGCTCCTATGTTTGGTGCATATATGTTTAGGATGGATATTTCTTGTTGATGGATTGAGCCTTTTATCATTATGTAGTGGCCTTCTGTATGTTTTTTATTTTTTGATAGCTTAAGGGGTATTTTGCTGAGATTAAGATCGTGACTCCTCCTTTCTTTTGTGTTCCATTCACCTGAAAATTTGTTTCCCATCCTCTTACTTTGAGTCTGTGAGTGTCCTTTCTAGTGAGGTGAGTCTCGTGAAGGCAATAGATTCTTGCCTGGTGATATTTTATCCATTTTGCCATTCTATGTCTTTTTAGTGGTGCATTTAGTCCGTTCACATTCAAACCAATTATTGAAATGTGAGAGTTGATCCCTATCATAATGTTCTTACAGAGATGTTGTTTTTCCTGTTTGTGTGTTGTCATTCTTTTGGTTTTAGAGTTGGATCATGTGTGTTTTTAATCTTTTGCCTGTACTCTTGTGAAGAACATTGTTTTTTTTTTTTTTTTCCTTTTCTTCTGTGTTCAATACTTGCTTAAGTGTTTCTTGTAAAGGTGGTCTTGTGGCAGCATAGGTTCTTAGGGATTGGATATCTGGGAAAGATTTCAATTCTCTTTCACTGATGAAGCTTAGCTTAGCTGGGTAGGTTATTCTCGGTTGAAATTGTTTGTCTTTTAGAACTTTGGAGATAGGGCTCCATGCTCTCCTAGCCTGCGGGGTTTCTGTAGATAAATCTGCTGCTATTCTAATTGGTCTTCCCTGGTATATAATCTGACCTTTTTCTCTTGCAGCCTTTAGGATTTTTTCTTTTATACCTACTTTGTTTAGGTGAATTATTATATGTCTGGGAGTTGTTCTTCTCATTTATTATCTTTCAGGGGTTCTCTGAATCTCTTGTGTTTGAATTTTCTCATCCTTGATGAGATGAGGGAAGTTTTCTTGACTGATTTTATGAAATGTTTGTTCTAGTGTGTCCTCTGTTTCTCTCTCTGCCTCAGGAAGGCCAATTACTCTTAGGTTCCATCTCTTGAAGTGATCATTCATCTCTTGAAGATTTTGTTCCGTCTTTTGAGCTTCTTTTCTATGCTTTTGACAATTTGGGTTAGTTCTGTGTTTTGGTCTTCAAGTTCTGAGATTCTTTCTTCTGCTTGGCTAATTCTGCCTTCCATGCTTATTAGTTTGTTATTTATTTCCATCACAGTATTCTTTACTGCTGTTATGTCTGACTTCAGTTCCTTCCTATTTTCCTCTTGTCTCTCCTCAATTTTTAAAATTCTCTCTATTAATGTCTTGATGTCTGGATTTATTGCATGTGACCAGTCATTCTGGGGGCTCTTCATTGTTTGTGTTCCAGAATCTGTTTTCTCAGTGTCTGATCTCCCAGGGGTCTGTGTGAGACCTATATTCTTTTGGTTTTTCTTCATTTTGTGTTTTTTCCCATCCCCTACTTTTTCCTTCCCTCCATGTCACTGTCTTTTTTAATTCTGTTATTCAGGGGTAGAGGGATTGGTTTTACTTCTCTTTGTTCAATCTCCTATTCTTTATGTATGCCCTCTTATTCTGTTCAATTCTGGAGTTGCACTGTAGGTTGGGCTGGTCTTTTTTGCAGTTTTGAGATTTACTTAGGGGGGAGCTATGATTTAAAATCTATCTGCAGGTCCTGGTATTTGCCAACAGGTGTATGGACAATCTGAAACCCACTTCCCTCTGCCTTGGAATCTGTTCATGCAGTGGGGCTGTAGGTTTACTCCCTGAAATAAAATGTGGTTAGCAGAGGGAAGAGAATGGAGCAGACAGTGGGGGGATAAAGGGGATGGAGAGAGAGAGGAGTACGGGGGAAACCGACGAGTGTACCAACAATTGGAGAGAGAGACCTAAACTGAAATAGATAAAAACAATTGACCATGGCTACAGACTAACCAACTCCCATACAAAAAATAATAAAACATACAATGATGCTAACATACAAGCTAACCAACCACCTTATTGGGTTGCTGTTCCTCTATACAAAGATATGGTTTATAGAGAGGAGAAAAGAGAAGAAAAGGAAGAGGAAAAGAAAAAAAAAGGAACAAGACAGTAGGAATAGAATCAAGTCATTAAACTAACAGAACCAATCGAGCACACTCTGAGACTTTTCGTTTAAGTCCAATGTCCTTTCAGCTCTGATTTCCAGCTGTCTTCTCTAGCTGGTAAATTAGTTTGCAGTTAGGATCAGTTGCCCCTCTGGCCTGCTGTGAAGGACAGTTCAGATCACCATCAGTTCACCACTCAAATCTGGCCTGTGTCTGTTTTTCAAGCTTTTCCCCATTTTGGTGTTGTTACCTTGAATCGCCAGCAGGTGGTGCTATCTTAGCTGCTCGCCCCAGAGGAAGTGGGGCCGGACAGGAGCAGGGCAGAGGCCGGAGATGGGAGCCTGCTTCAGGGCACACGGGAGGAGACCCATGGCCGGCAGGACTTCATGGTGGCAGCAGAGGTGGCAGCGATCCCAGCAGATCTTGCCTGCTGGGACTTCAAGGACTGAAGTCATGGATCGTCTCAGGCACCGGTGGCGCGATGTGCTATGGCCCTCATGGAGTCTCAGCGGCACCGGCGGCTGCTGTGTCTGCAGCTGCAGTGGCTGTCCAGACCTCTGCGATGTCCCAGCGGTGGCGATGGCCGAGCTCCGTGTGAAGAGCAGGCTACCGACATTGGGGTCCGCAGCCCCTGGGGAGAAAGCCAGAGACCCTCTGCGTTCTCCTTTGCAGAGGGTTTCATAGACCAGGCTGCCCCATCGCCATCTTGCCAGATGGAAGCTTTTTTTTAAACATCAAATTAAGGAAGTTCTTTTAAAATTTTCTAGCTTGCTAAGAATATTTTTAAACATCACAAACAGGTGTTGATATTATCAAATGATTTTTCTGCTTCCATTGAAATGATTGTATGTTTTATTCTTCATCTTTTTGGCCAATGTGAAAAATCATGTTCAAATTCTAAATCAACATTATATTCTTGGAATAAAATTACTTGATTGTGATGGAATTTCCTTCTTATATGTCACTGGATCTTATTTGCCTATTTTTTGTTACTACTTTTAATTTATGGTTATTAAAGATATTGGCATGCATTTTCTTCTTGTGAAGTGCTTGTTTGGTTTTGCTATTAAGGCTATTATGCTGGTTTTATCTAATAAGCTTGGAAAGGTTGGTGTTCTTTCTTTCTTAAATTTTTGGAAAAATTAACAGGTAAAGCCATCTGGTCCTAGAATTTTCTTTGTGGTTAACTTTGAAACTATGAATTCAATTTTTTAAATAGACATAGACTATTCAAAATTTTTTATTTGCCTTTGTGTCAGATTTTTAATGTGCCTAGCTTGGCTATATTGTGTTTTTAAAATTAATGTGTCCACTTGCTTAACATTCCTTCCTTCTACTTTCTTTGCTTTTAATTTGCTATTAATTTTCTGTCTTTTTGAGCTGTGTACTTAATTAATTTTCAGCCTTTACTATTTTCTAATATATGCAGTTAAAGTGATAAGTTTCCCTCTAACCACTGCTTTATTTGCGTTTTTCAAGTTTTGGTAATGTCCTTTTGTTATCTTTCAGTTCAATTGTTTTCTGATTTTTATTTTGATTTCTTTTTGACCAGCATGGTATTTATAAATTTATTTTAATTCATATTTTTACTCTGTGTGTCTGTATCTATATTTTATGCTTCTCTGTCTTCTAATTGGATAACTTCTGCTATATCTAATCTGCTGTTCAACTCATCTCTTTAGTGTTTATCATCTATAATTGTATTTTTTGTGTTAGAAGTTACATTTGATTCCTTTAAAAATAATTTCCTGGTGACATTTCCATTTTAATCACAATCATTTTAGGTTTGTGCCTGATAACTCAAATATCTATATTCTCAGTCATTGGTTCTTATTTCCTTGTATGCTTTATGGTTTTTAGTAACTGCTAGATATTATACATGAATAATCAGAAGGGTCTTGATGATGCTATTGATATTTTACTTTGGAGAAGATAGACTTTTGTTGTTGTTGTTTTGGGATTTTTTTTGGCCAGTAATTAGTCTAAGGGCAGATTCACTCAGGAATTGAGATAGCTTAAGTCAGTTTCAGGTTTTATATGGGCTAGTTAATTTTTAGTTTCCTTTTCAGGCATTTCAACTGAAAATCTGGTGTGTAATCGAGGCTACCTTTTTTTTGGGTAAGCCCTATATGCTAATTTTAGTCTTTGCACTTCATACAACTTACAAATTTTTTTCTTACATTTGTAGCCATTTAGCACTTAAGTTTTACATGCTTTATAAACCTCTCATTAAAGTACATTTTGGGATTTAGCATAGCCTTCAAGAGCAAAAGCTATAAAGAATTTTGGTCTTATTTCTCTGAGGTTCTCTTTTCTCTAGGATTTTGATTCCTTCAGTTGTAACAGCCTTACTATTCCTGAATTCCAACTTTTATGTTCCCCAAATGGTGGGACTTCCAAATGCTGTAGGTAATTGCTTGAGGTTAAGCCTCTGTGTTCCATAATGTGAACTGGCAAATGCCCTCACAGGAAGGCACAGCAGAGGAAGTCTTGCTCACTTCAATGTATGTTTCTCACTTCTCCAGTATCTTGGATCCTCAAATCTTAATTTTGCTATCTGATGTCTTCAAGTAGTGCTTCTCTGAGACCATTAATTTATAATTCTTCTTGGAAGGTAGATTGTTTTGATCCAAGCTACTCTTCCATGGTTGGAGTGATGATTAATTTTTTAAAAAAGAGTTGCATATTTGTATTTGTAGATTCAGAAGTATTTATCGGTGTGAGCACTGACCCCAGGTGGTTTAATATGGCTAGCAAAGGGCTAACGTATTGTTGTGAGTTGGGTTCAGTGAAAGCAGACACTAAGAGAGTTTGGTATTAAGGATCAGCGCCTGTGAAAGGAAGGGGCAGGAAATAGGATTGAAAGGAGGGAGAATTTGAACTCAGATTCAGGCCTGACAATGACTCAGCAAACCTGGCAAGGAATGCAGAATGAATATTGCCTGCCGGAATTGTCTTGTATTGGGAATAAATGGCCAGGCATCTATACCACTGCCTGGCTTAGGCGTCAGATGTGGGAAGCCCCAGGAATGGCATGACCTCATTCGAGATGCTTCTCTGCAAGCCAGGCAGACTCTGAAGGAGCTGATACCTGGTGGCTGTCTCCTGTTGGCAGTCTCCACAGTCAGGCAAAAATCTGACTTAAAGGGGAATCTGGGTGGTATATCTCTTATCTCTACCAGGAGTGGTGTTAGGGGAGCACAGGTCTTATTTCGCAGAGAGGATCAGGTAAGGTCTTCGTAGAAAATCCACAGAGGTCAAGTATAAGGATAGGGTGATACACAAGTAGGACAAGGGGGATGTTCTTTTATTCTATATTGATAGAATAGGCATTAAATGTTTTCATTATTCTGAAACCTTCTTAAAATGGTTCATATTACCACTTTTACTGTGTAATTATAGGGTGAAGATGAGCCAGAATTATTTGTAAGAAGGGGTTTGTGAATTAATCAATGAGAGAGGTAGAGAGGGAGAAAGAGGCAGGGAGGTGGGAATGAAATCAGTGATGCAAGCTATTGGTAATGGCATAGTATCGAAAGGGACTTCTACACCAAGCCTACAGAAAGCAGTGCCAGCCGGGCTCAGTGGCTCAGCCTATAATCCCGCGCTTTGGGAGGCTGAGGTGAGTGGATTGCCTGAGCCCGCGGGTTCGAGACCCACCTGGGCAACTTGGCGAGACCTCATCTCTACAATAATTCAAAAAAATTTGCCGGGTGTGGTAGCGCCCACCTGTAGTTCCAGCTACTCGGAAGGCTGAGGCGGAAGGACTGCTGGAGCCCAGCAGGTCGAGGCAGCAGCCGGGAGCGTGCCACTGCACTCCAGTCTGGGTGACAGAGTGAGACTCTGAGTCAAAAAAAAAAAAAAAAAAAAAGCAGTGCCCATCTCCTGCAAATGGTGCATAGCCACAGCTCTTTGTTGTTTTGATTATGACACACTTTGCTTTGTTCATGAAAGAATTGCCTTCCATAGGAATGTATTTGATTATGTGCATTGCACTGCAGGTGGGGGGTGTGTGTGTGTGAGAAAATCTTTACTAGTTCTATTGTGAAGTCAGTGCTTCCTATTATGCTTCCCCAAATCCATGCCAGTTTCTAAATCCCAATCACAGTTGACCGAAGCACCCCAAAAACAGTAATAACAACAGTTATTGGATGTCCTATGCATTAGGCACAGGGCTAAGTGCAGGAGACTTGGAAGACAAGCTACAAATAATTAATGTAACAAAATTCACAACTAATATAAGAGAGAGGAAAGAGAATGGAGGGGTAGATGTGAAGACCTTTTTCTCTTTCTCTTTGCCCCTAGTTTGAGAACTTCTATTTGTGTGTAACTCCATTCTTTCTAGGGTTGAAAAGCTTTTGGAAGGTGCTAGGTTTGAACTGCAAATGTTTATGAACAGATAACCATTTTACAAATACTATTATTAAATAGCACTCAGTATAAAAAAGTTATTTTTGTGCCTATTTTAGGGAAGCAGGATTTTAGGGATACATAGAATTGGGGCAACAAAAATTCCATACAATGAAGCTTTACTCTGTCCTAATTCATTCAGCAATTTCTCTAGAGAAGAAAGGATTTGGATGTTGCCTATTTCCACAGAGGCCAGGGAAGGTAGAGAAGACAGCTGAGGGGTGAAGATCTCCCTGGTTAGCTATCATATAATTTTCCATCAAGCATGCAGTAAGTGTAAGATACAAGAAGACATTAAAAACTAATGGAGATAAGGTCTTGGCCCCTGTCCATGGTAGGTGCCTAGTGTGGGCACTCCCTGTAGCTGGGAGGGGGACTGGAGGGCACATCTCTAATTCCTACCACAAGTGGTAAAGGAGGAGTGATAGGTGGGGGAAAGAAGTCACACAAACAAGCGACAGCATTACCAGGCAGACTGTGGCAAGTGATTGTAGAGCTCCATTGTCCTGTAACACTGTGTGCTTTGCACAAACTTAGTTCAAGCAATAGCAGGAGACAGGAGAAACCTCAATGAACAGGTGAGATTTGGGTAGCCTGTCAGAATGGGTAGGATAGTCTCCCTGTAGGGTTTGTTATGAATGGAGTGTGTTTGCAGATAATCCTGAGAATGCCTAATATGTACCTAGATCTTTCTCTGTGTTAGCCCCTGTGCTCAGGAATTCCTACCCATTATCCTAGTTAAGCCTCATAGCCATTGTGTGAAGGTGGTAAAATTAGCATCCTTATTTATAGAGGAAGAAACTGAGGCTTTGAGGGGTTGAACTTGGAGTACCAGAGCACCCTGGAAGCACGTGAGAATCACTGAGGAACTTTGAAGAAATATCCATGTCTGGGCTCTACCTTGTCTAAGTGGAAGTTAGTCTCTGGAGATGGGGTTCAGCCATCTGTAGCTCACCCAGTTTCCTGGGTGATTCTGATGACTAGAAGGGGTTAAGAAGTTTTCACATGTAGAGTAAGTCTAGCACTATACTCAGCACATGCCCCTTTAAACAATTATGAAATATTTTAAACATATCGGCAGTTGTATAGGATAGTCTAAGAAATTCCCCTAAGCCTAACACCCAGTTTGAGATTTTAAACATGGCTGATTATTTGTAGTACTCCAATTTTCCTTCTCTCTTCCTTCCCCAGGGAGTTTAAAAAAAAATTTTAATTCCCATTTATCTCTTTACAGCCTCTTTTATTTTTTAATGAAAAGAAAATTTTAAATTATAAAGATGTGGAGTACAATTCAGGGTTAGGTATACAAACGTTAATTATGCAGGTACCCTTGCTGATGAGGTATGCCCCTCCTTCCCCTGACAGTTTCCCACTGCTGCCAATTAGTTTCTTATAGTATTATGATAATTGTTCAAGGTCTGCTTATGAGTGAGATCATATGATACTCTGTTCTTTGTTTCTGTGATAGATCACTGAGTATGATTGACTCTAAATCCATCCAAGTTGCTGCAAAGTCCAATGTTTGTCCTTCTTTATGGCTGCATAATATTCCATTGTATATATGCTTCACATTTTTTTAATCCAGTTCAGCTTCGATGGGCAACATGGTTGGTTCCATGTTTTTGCTATTGTGAATAGAGCTGCAACATACATACGTGTGCAGGTATCTTTTTTGTAGAATGATTTGAGTTCCTCTGGGTATATTCCCAACAGGGGAATTGCTGGGTCATATGGAAGGTCAACTTCTAGTTCTTTCAGGAATCATCATGCTGTCTTCCAAGAGATGCACTAGTTTGCATTCCCACCAGCAGTGTAGAAGCGTTCCTTTTTCTCTGCATCCTCACCAGCATCTGTTGCTGTTTATCTTATTAATGATGGCCATTCTTACTGGGATTAAGTGGTATCTCAGTGTGGTATTTCAAGATCGATCACATCCTTGACCATAAATCAATCATAAATAAATTCTGTAAGGTTGAAATACAGTCTCTTTCAAAGGCTAACTTCTTCTGTAACCACCATTCTATTCTCTGCTTCTATGAGTTCGATTGTTTTAGGTTCCACAGATAAGTGAGAACACGTGATATTTGTCTTTCTGTGCCTGGTTTATTTTGATTAGCACAATGTTCTCCAATTCCATCCATGTTGTTGCAATGACAGAATTTCCTTCTTTTCAAAGGCTGAATAGTATTCCATTGTGTATATATACCACAGTTTTTCATCTGTTCAGCTGTTGATAGACACTTAGGTTGATTCCATAACTTGGTGTTAGGAATGTGGTGAAATCAAAAACATGAATTTTGGAAGTAGAAACACTTGGACTGGGATCACAGACCTGCCATTTCTGATCTGTTATGTATTTTGGGAAGAATTAATTAACCATTCTAAGCCTCAATTTTCTCATCTGTAAAGTGGAAGCAGTTACTCAATTGTATTGTGGTGAGGATTAACTATATGTATGTATTAAGTGTACTAAATGACACAATGTGTGTGAAATTTGTTTCAAACAGTGCTTATAGTACATATACACATCTATGATGTTCATGATGTTCACATGCCAGTTTGTAGGGTTGTGCAGTTCACAGCCTGCACAACTGAAGACAGCGGTCCTATAGTTGGACCAACTTCTCTTTGGCTTTAACTGGATTTCTGTGCATTTTATCTCAGGGTTCTCATTAATTCAGTTGTTATCAATAGTGACATGGTACCTGGGATGTAGAAGGCACTGATACATTTGTGAAATAAATTGAATAAACAAATTATCAGACAAACAAATAAATTGGTGAAGCTTCACCAACATACTTTAATCCAGTAACTTCTAGAGTCCCCTTCAGATTCTGGGTTTTCAGGTGCTGCAAGGACTCCCAGGTATTAGGGACATGATGCTCCTTAGAGAGCAGTGAATGTTTCTGCTTGCCTTCCCTGCTTGCACCCCTCCTGCAGGTCTCTCTCCCTGGCTCCACCCAGTCACATACAGAGTTCAAGATTTTTTCCTTTTTTATTTTTGAATCATGAGCTTTGTAAACTGTTACAGCAGCTTGACAAAGACTTGTATTCAGTCTCTTCCTGGAGTGGTAGTCACTCCTTTTCCTCATGACCTTTTCATCCTGACCTGGGACCTGTCACTGAGGTTGTGTCTGTGTGACCAAGTCACTCTGAAAGTTTGCCCTTTTTTCCTGTACAGAAACACCCTGGGCTGGTTTCTTGGGCTTTCTCTTCCCTTGACTGGGAGACCGACTGGTCGTAGTAGTCAGGTGGGTGTGAGCTGCCAGAAATTTTGGGCTTTGCCTATCCATCCCTCCTGTATTAGTTTTCTAGGGTTGCTGTAACAAAGTACCACAAACTTGGTAGCTTGAACAATGGAAGTTTATTGTCCCATGATACTGGAGGGTGGAAGTCCAAGACCAAGATGCTGGCAGGGCTGGTTCCTTCCGAGGACTGGAGAGAATCTATTCCAGGTCTTTTTCCTAACTTTTGGCGGTTTGTTGACAATTTTTGGCATTCATTAGCTTGTGGCAGCCAGTCTTCATGTGGCATTCTTCCTATGTGCACGTCTGTCTGTGACCAAATTTCCCCTTTTTATAAGGACGCCAGTCAGACTGGATTAGGCCAACCCTAATGACTTCATCTTATCTGATTTCCTCTGTGAAGACCTTATTTCCAAAGAAGGTCACATCCACAGGTGCTGGAGGTTAAGTTTCCAATATCTTTTGAGGGACACAATTCAATTCATAACACCTCCCTTGGGGTGTTCCTTTTGGGATACATGGTACAATGGCTCAGGTAAGCTGGTATATATGACCTTTATCTGGGCTAAATTGAAGTTTTTTCCATGTGAACTGCATTCAGAATTACATATGCCTCGGGTACAAATGCTTTACCAATAATGCCTCTTGTTTTCACTATGTGTACTAATAATATGGGTGAGATCTTTAAAGTGAGGTTGACAGACTGCGGCCACATACTTATCTATTTCTTTTTAAATAGCTTTATTGATATATAATTCACATACCATAAAATTCACCCATTTAAAGGGCACAATGTAATGACTTTTCAATAATTCGCAGAGTTATGTATCCATCACCACAGTCAAGAACATTTTCATTACTTCAAGAACAACAACAACAACAAAAAACCCATGCCACTTAGCCATCACCCCTAATTGCCTTCTCTTCTTCCTCTGGCCCTAGACTACCACTGATCCACTTTCTGACTCCATATTTTTCTATTCTGGAAAATTCATATTCATACAGTATGTGGCCTTTTGTGTCTGACTTCTTAGACTTAGCGTAATGTTTTCAAGGTTCATTCATGTTGTAGCATGTATCAGATCTTTTTTCTTTTTATAGCTGACAAACATTACATTACATTGATATATCACATTTTGTTATTAATCAGTTAGTGGATGTTAGGGTTGTTCCCACTTTTTGGCTGCTGTGAATAATGCTTCTGTGAACATTCACATGCAAGTTTTTGTGTGAACCTATGTTTTCATTTCTCTTAGGTATAGGAGGGGGGACCCCCCCAAAACCAGAATTATTTTTTGGAGGGTGGGCCCCTTGTAGTACACTTGGAATTTGTTCCTCTGCATCAAATAGTTAACCAAAGTTTTCATCTAGAAGTTTTGAATGGGTTGTATCACTATTTGTGGAAGAAATGTTCTGAGTTGTGACAAACAGGTGACTGGTTCTTCCACCATGACAACAGACCTTCCCACACTGCACTGAGTGTTCAGCAGTTTCTGACCCCAAACAGCATGATCCCCATGCCCCGCCTTCCCTATTCATGGGATCTCGCTCTGAGAGACTTTTTTTTTTTGGGTTGTTGTTTCTGCAGATGAAAAAAAGTTGTCAAAGGGAAATGTTTTGCTGATGTGGAAGAAGTGAAACAAAAAATGACAGAAACAATAAAAGGAATCAAAACGGACAAGTTCAAAAACTGTTTTGAGCAGCGGAAAAAGTATCTCAATAGGTGCATCGTGTCAAATGGAGAGTACTTTGAAGGTGACTGAAATTTAAGCAAGTAAGGATAAATGCACAATTTTTAAATAAATAAATTCCAGGTGTTTTTGCGTCCCCCTCCCCCCCACCCCCGTATATCCAGGAGTGGAATTGCTGGGTTACATGGTAACTTGATTTTTAAGAACCAGAATCCTCATCGATACTCCCGAATCTGATCATTCCAAATCTTTCCCATTCTGTATATGTTTTTGTTTATGGAAGTGACATTCTTGCCTTATTGATCTTTTCAGTGACCAGGGAAAGTTCTCCAGGGAGAAACTCTTATGAAATTCAGGAAGTCTGGGCAGGAGGGAAGGGCAGGGGACTGAGAGTGCAGGAAGCACACAGCAGGGTCAGGCTGGCTGCAGCTCTGGAGGGACAGATTCGAGAGAAGGAGGGACAGGCTAGCCTGTGCTTTACAAGGAAAACAAAACACAACAAAACAGGAATCTGAAGTTGTCCAGGAAGCCACACCCTAGTTATTGTGGCCCACACTTTCTCCTGGGAAAGGGGTACCAGAGGGTGACTGGAGGCAGAATTTTGCTGCAGGCTGACTGCTAAGAGGGCTGTTTTTGGCTTCAAGTACCTGGTACCCTCTTCACATTCACAGTGCACAAAGCCATCCCAAGCCTTTCCTAATGGGAGGTGTTATCTCCACTCTACAGACTGAGAAAGCCCGTGCACGGAGGAAGTTGGGCCTTCCACCCCCATGCCTCTTCCCACCTTTGGCGGGCACAGGGTGAGTCGGTGGTGGCACTCACGTAGTCCAGGTCTTCTGCTTCCAAACCTGAGCTTTATCTCCCAGACCGTGCTGCCTCTTGGAGCCTTCTGGAGAGGATCCTGCTGTGGAAATGAGTATCAGTCCAAACTTTGGAGCCTGGGCTTCAAGGGCCTGCATGACTTTCCACCACGGCTTCTAGCCACTATCATTCCTCATGCCTTCTCTGAAAGGGTGTCCATGACTGCCAAGGAAAGCTGCAATCGATTTACTTGCTTCTGTGAATCCAGGCAGGCCTTTGCCCACACTTGAAATTTCTCTTTTATCTCCACTTAATTTTTTTCCAGAAGTTATTTAAATAAAAGTATAGTCCCTGAATAATACATGGGGTGATCCTTGCTTTATTTTTAAGGAATTGGCTCATGCAATGGTGAGAGTTGGCAAGTCCAAAATCTGTACAGCCGAAGCTGATGCTGAAGTTTTGAGGCAGAATTTCTTCTTCTTAGTGAAACCTCAGTTTTGCTTTTAAAGCCTTCAACTGATTAAAAGAGACCCACCTACACTATCAAGGTAAACCTTTACTTAAAGTCAACTGATTATTGTAGGCATTAATCACATCCACAAAATACCTTCACAGTGATATCTAGATTAGTGTTTTGTTAAATAACTGAGTCCTATAGCCTAGCCAAGTTGACACCTGAACCTGAATACTACCTTTCTTTCTAGGAGAGTTATGAGGATTGTCAGATACCATGTAGTAGCAGGCACATGGTAAGCGTTGATTCATTGTTATTATTGGTCCTATCCCAAGAATAAATTATATTTATTTTCAGCTTGTTTTTGGTCCACTACTGATTAAACAGAAGCCTTTGTTTCTTGCCCAAGTATTTGCTACTTTGATACATCACATCTAAGGTGGTGACTGCTTGCTATGAGAGCAGGATGTAGCTATGGGGACCAGGCAATGAGCTCCTGGGAGGAAAGCACACATGGTTTACACATGGCTCTGAGTCAATGCTCAGTATGCATGAAGAAATGGATGCATCAGTAAAGACAAAGTCCTTTTCAGTGTGGCTTAGGTCAGTGCTGTGCAATACATATATAATACAAGTCTCATATGTAGTTTAAAACTTTCCAGTAGCCATATCAAAAAAGAAGAAACACAACAATATCCAGAATATTATTGTTTCAGCAAGTAATCAATATAAAAATCATTATTATTTTGAGTAGGAGTCTTACTCTGTTGCCCAGCCTGGGGTACAGTAGCACAATCACAGCTCACTGCAGCCTTGACCTCCTGAGCTCAGGCCATCTTTCTGCCTCAGCCTCCCGAGTAGCTGGGACTGCAGGTGTGCATCACCATGCCTGACTAATTTTGTTTTTTGTTTTTTTATAAAGATGAGGACTTGCTATGTTACTTAGGCTCATCTTGAACTCCTGGGCATTTTGCACTCTTTTTCTAGCACATGTGTTATACTTATGGTACAATGCTGTTGGACCGGTGACATTTAAAATGTTCAATCATGGCATGTGGTGGTGGCTACTGTGTTGGATGACATGGGCTTAGGTAGATGTTTCCTTAAATCTGGTTCCCAAAGAATTGCATCCCAGTCACTGGGGCTGGTGGGGGTATGCCCTACTCCAGGACAGATTCTGGATATGATTCCCAGATTTATGCTTGCCTGGGCTATTTGTCACCAGTCCTCAGGAATATAAGAATAGATGTTGAAAGTTTTATAACAATTGGTAGAGTGATGCTACATCCTTTAAATATAATAATAATAAAAAATCAGGGACTATATTATGTGTCTTTTTATAAATTAATTTTTTGATAAATGCATTTGTATAGTATTTTTTGAAAACTATTCTCTGGGCCAGGGGTGGCGGCTCATGCCTGTAATTCCAGCACTTTGGGAGCTTGAGTTGAAAGGATCACTTGAGGCCAGGAGTTCAAGACCAAGCTGGGTAACATAGTGGAACCTCATCTATATAAAAAATAAAAAAATTAGCCAGGTGTGGTGGTGCTCACCTGTAGTCTCAGCTACTTGGGAGGCTGAGGTGGTAGGATGGCTTAAGCCCAGGAGTTCGAGGTCCCAGTGAGCTATGATCACATCAATCCACTGTCAGTCTGGGCAACAGAGTGAGATCTTGTCTCAAATAAATGAGTAAATACACAAATAAATAAATACACATATAAATAAGAAGCTTATTCATGGTGGAGTGGAAATAAATACAAGCTGGTCTTGGGGCAGAGGTAGTTTGAGAAACACTGCTCTAGGTAACTGAAACAGTGTCTGGGGATGGTTACTGGGGACCTGTATGTTTTTCACATCCCTCTGATGACTCTTAGGTACAGACAAGTCTGAGTCTCCTGAAATTAGGTCAAAACCCCCAAGGAGTATAGGCCTCATTTTTGTTTTTATTTTCCCCCAAAATGCTGCATCCAGAGACAGAGCCTCAGGCCTGGGTGAGTCTTCATAATTCAAGCGGCTCTGCTCACTTCAAAGGCATGGCCCCAGCGCTGGTGGGGAGCCCTGTGTCACCCCAACATCCACACGAACCAGAGCATGAGTCCCACACAGTCCTGCTTCTTCTTGAGACCCTTTGTGACTCCTCTAGGATAGTGAGATTTTCAAGGTTTTCTCTGATCCTTCACACAGAGAATAAGACTTTTCAATCTCCATCTCTTGGAGCAGACAGGCAATCTGTTAAAAAAAAAAAAAAAGGAAAAAAAAATCTCTAGAGCCAAAGGAACTCTATTTTTTCTTGTCCTTGCTCAAAGCTTTTATAGAACATCTTGAGCTTTCAAAGGCAGTGTGTGTATTGATTTTTTGTCCCTGACCCCCAGGGTTCATTGCTGCTGTGTTTTGGGCTAAGGCTCCCTATAGAAATCCCAGTGGCCTCAACTCGGGAAGTCTTGGTGATTGGACGATATCGGAAGCAGTTTCCTTATATAAACCATCACAGATGTCCTTTGTAATTTGTCATCTTCTCTCTCTGTGAGGCTTTCCTCACAGGATCTTTCCTCTGTGGCTTGAAACTTTTAAACCAACCTTCAGGCCAGAATTTCTGCAGGGAGATGGAGGCCTTTGCCTCTGTTCTGCCCCAGTGGAGTCGTTTGAATTTCTTCCAGCGGAGTTGTTTTAGGTTTTGTAATCCACCCCACCAAGCCAATATCCACTCAGCAATAGATTTTATCTCTTCCCACAACAACTCAATATACTAGTATATTATTCTGCTAAGGTTGCCATAACAAAATACCACAGACTGGATAGTTTAAACAACAGACACTTTTCTCAGAGTTCTAGAGGCTAGAAGTTCAAGTTGGCAGGTTTGGTTTCTCCTAAAGTCTTTCTCCTTGGTGTGCAGATGGCTGCCTGTGCTCTCAAGTGGCTTCTTCTCTGTGTGTGTGCACTTTGGGTGTCACCACCTCATCTTAGAAGGACAGCAGTCACACTGAATTGGAGCCTCACCTTTATGA
This sequence comes from Carlito syrichta, assembly GCF_000164805.1. Taxonomy (NCBI): domain Eukaryota; kingdom Metazoa; phylum Chordata; class Mammalia; order Primates; family Tarsiidae; genus Carlito; species Carlito syrichta. Next base: position 273,570 of record NW_007252902.1, on the reverse strand, counting down.
CCTCATTCTCTCTTAATTACCTCTTTAAATTCCCTGTCTCTAAATATCATCACTGGGAGTTAGGACTTCAACATATGAACTTTACAGGTACACAATTCAGCCCATAACAAATACTAAGTTGGTTTCTGCTTGTTGCCTACTTTCTCCTGGATTCTGGGATTCTGACAGTTCTGTTTCCTACCTCTGTGATCAATGCTTGCTTTCCGACCCTGAAGGTGGTCGACTTTTGTGGCTGCATTTGATTCTGCCTATGGTGACATCACTGGCTCTCAGAAGGGTGTTTTGTGGGTAGCAGTACATGTTATGAGATACTGCCCTTCACCTCCTGTTCTTCAGGTGTCATTCCAGGCTTTATGTCAAACCTGATTTTTGTGTACACAGCACCCATGTCCCTACTCTGCTCTGCCAGGGAAACGTGCTGTCCATTCTACTGACCCTGATGGATGGAAGAACAGAAACCAGTCACCTTCATCTTAACTTCTCTGTGACTCAGCCTCCACTTTGCAAAATGGAGCAGATAGTACCTGCCTTATGGAATGGTTGCCAGGATTATATGATAACTTACTTAAAGAAGGTCAAGTACTTAGCATAGCCCCTGGTATGTAGAAAGAACTCAATACATATTTACTATTACTGTAATCGTAACACCTTTTTTCCCAACAACCAAACAATCCCTGGTAAGAATTCCCTGGTTTGCCATTGTGCCTTCTCCAAGTTAGCAGGTTAAATAAAAGACAGAAGCAATAGCTGAGTTTGTAGCCATTTATTTGGGGATAATCATATTAAAACCCCTTCCTGATTCACTCTAAACTAGCACCATCAGGGGAAAGTCAAACCCCATTATTGTGCATTACCAGCTTTCTAATTCAGGCAGGTCTTTGAGATAGTCCAAGTGAAATGCTCTTACTCTCACTTGTACCAACACACATTTTCTTGTGCAGATCCTCTACTGTGAATTTTTCTCCTCTTCTCTCCACTTGTCTAAATTTGACCCATCTCAAGAGATCAGTCAAGGCCCATCTTAGAGTCAGTGGAATGGAGCTTGGGCCTGTGTCTCCTGTGGTCAGGAATTAAATTTTATCCTTATTTTGTAGAATTCAGAGAACTTATCTCTGTGTTGAACATGTAGCAAGTGCTTAAGAGATATTTATTGATTAACTTGTTGTTGATCACAGCCATTAGGTTATCAAGGGGAAGTTTACTATAGAAAATACTAATCTAGTTCATGTTCAAAAAGCACTCACCCACGGTTCAAATCTAACTCCCAGTTCTAATTCTTCTTTTAGGGTTATAGTCCATGGAATTTAGAACCATTGGGGAGGAGAGGACAGTGGTCATGTTTCCACATTTCTCACTAATTCAGTATTACAACTAAATATAGTGTTATTTAATGTTACAAAGTAGGTTCATTTTATTTTAGGGTCACTTTAAGTAAACCTATACATTGAAGCTTTAATATTTTATGTGGGTCACCTGGATTTTCTGTGAATATGAGAAAATGAACCAAATAGACTTTAAGCAATGATTCCTGTTAGATTTTACTTTCTCAGTGTCCTCTGACCCAACTCATTCCAGGCCTGAAGGACATGGTATAGTCTAGGAGCCCACTTGGCAGGAGAAGATTGCATTGAACAGGGATGCATCTTTCCTCTCTGCTGACTTGAGCTGCTCTCACTCAGCAGGTGTAGGGGAGGCATGTGTGGTCCCTGAGTCTGCACTGATTTCAATCTTTAAGGCCTGATTTTCCAGTATGTTGGGTACACTTGGGTGCAACCTGCAGTCTCCACAAGCCTGGACTTCTATCAGCAACACGAAGGCTAGCTGATCTTCAAAGCACTTTCCATCCCCATCAGCTGTGATGTTAGACGATGCAAGATCAGCTTTCCTGGGGTTTCTCTTAAAGTGAGCCAGGTGAGTCTGAGCTGGGGCAAGAACCCAGGCCCGAAACTGCCCCAAATGCTAAAAGGTGAGAGTCAGGGGAGCCCAGATAGAATGCTCACCTTCACTCACACCGTCCCCTGGAAAGCCCCTCCAGCAGCCTGGCCCTTCAGGCAGGGCCACGTCAGCTGCTCTTCAAGGAGAAGGCGAGGCTTCTAGATGAACAAGGCTCTTTAAAAACACTGGAGCTGACGGTGTGATAACCACTCAAGAGCCAACAGAACAGCTGCAAAATATGATAAAAATCACTTGAAAAGTTCATTGATTTTGCAGCAAAACTGCAAGTACTTCACTTTATAATAATTGTTCCCTCACGCTTTCGAATCTTGTACTTGAGTTGCAAGGGCGTTTAGGTCAGGCGGCATTCAGCAAACAGGCCTGGGAAGACAATGGTGCATGACTGAAGAGACACTTTAATCATGAGCTAATTTACAAACCAAAGCAAAACAGACTCAGGTTTTGTCTAAGATTATTAGAAGATGTTAATTCTGTGCTTAAATTATTTCTCTCACTCCTCTCCCCGAGCTCATAACTAGAAAAAAAAAAAAAAAAGAACATCAACCCAATCTCATCCCCCTCAATTCTTATCTTCCTAATTAAATTTTGTGACTTGGCATACACGGGTGGGTGGGTTACTTTTTTCCCTTTCTTCTTTTCTCTCTGAGGACAATGTGCCTGCTATTCAAATTCTTATTGCTTCTTAGTGTGAGCGTCTAGCAACTAGATAAAACAGCTGTTAGCCTTTTCTCCCCACATTTTCTCTAGGTCTAGAGAAATAATGAAAGAACTTGGTGCGGAATTAGTTCTTCATGGATCTCCAACCCAGGAGATCCCAGTGGGTGGTTAGTAGAGGCTGGGAGCTAGCACTGTCCCCTCATCTCCTATAGGACAGACCTCCTCAGTAACAGGCTCTCCCTGTCCTGTCTTGCAGGCCCCACCCTCCTCTCAGGTTGGCGAGATCCCATGACCAGGATTTAAACAGTACATGAGCAAACAAACCCCAAACTGGACTAACTCTCAATTATCCGCATGAGTGGAGGGCTAATCCAATATTCATTTCGACTTGGCTTTGGAATGCCTTATATGATTTGTACAGGACAGATTTACCTGGCCGATTCCTCCTTGCTTGGGTGAATAGTGTTAGCATTTTCAGTATGTCCACGGATTGCTGGTGGGAATAGCCACCCAGTAACATTCTGGTGTGGAAGGGAGATCAGTTTGGGCAAGGGCATCTGACAAAGGTAAATCACGTTTGGTGTCACTGAGCTGGCTGTCCTCCCATCATTCCATCTTATGGCCATCTATCCTCATTTATTATTTTCATCCATTCAAAGCATTCTGGGTATACTAGAGTGTCTTGACTCATATCTATTCTTTGATGGTAGGGAGAGGAAATTTGCTGATTGATTGATTTACTTATTCAATGAACAGTTATTGAATATCTCTTATACACCAGGCACTCTGCTGGGAGCTGGGGATGTAGCTCTGAAGTCATCATGGAACCAATGGGACTTACACACGTCTGAGAAGGACAGTCATCCTCCTCCAGAGACCCTTATGATTGAGTGTGATAAGGGCTGTGATGAGGGAGGAACAGACTGTTCCAGGATCACCTGGTAGGGACACCTAGTGGGGACCTCTTGGGGTTCGGGAGAGACTCCTAAGAAGAGGAGAAATCTCACCTGAGACCTGAAAAACAAGAGGTGATCAGGAGATTTGGGGGGAGATTTGCCTTAGCCTTACAACAAGCAAATCACATTGTGACCATTGTGTTCTAGGGAGGGAGAGCACCTCATGCTGGGGCCTACAGAGGTGAGCACCAGAATGGTGAGATGAGGGTGTGAAAGGCAAACCATATTGGCTGGAGGAGGGAGAGGAGTTGCCAGAGACACGGAGCTCACAAAGGGTCTTGTAGAAATGGTAAGCACTTTAGGGTCACAGTCAAAAACATTGGAAGTCACTGAACAAGCCTTGTTTTACAAGTAAGTAAATTAAGGACTGAGGAGGGGGTAAGATTATACAATTTTGCCTAACTAGATGGTGGTAAAGCTGGAACAAAATCCGAATACAGTTCACCCTCGAACAACACAGCTCCAGGTCCTAACTGTGGGTCCTCTTGTGTGTGGATTTTTAAAAATAAAGATATTAGAAAATTATTTAGAGATTTGCAATAATTTGAAAAAACTTGTAGAGAAATCACATAGCCTAAAATATTGAAAAAATTAAGAAAAATGAATGTCATGATCCATAAAATACATGTAGATTCTAGTGTATTTGTGTGTTATGGACTATGTTATCATAGGTTTCTGGTTAACAGTAGGTTATTAGTGGTTAAGTTTGGGGGAAGGGGTCAAAAGTTAAATGTGAATTTAACTAACTTAACCGTAACCCTGCCACATTGTTCAAGGGTCGATTGTGTCTTAGTCAGAGTCCTTCCGCCACAGCCACCTACAATGATCATGCTCTCTGAATGAAAAAAAATCAGGACATCTGAAAAATTTATTTATATGAATATTTTGATAGCTATCAAATAATCTGATACCCCTTCAAGGATTACTTTAAAAAACTATTTGTTTAATATTTATTTTTAGAGAATAAAGAGAGACTGATTTTCTATTAATAATATTGCATATATCTCTGTGTTCAAGATAAGAGAGTTAATCTCCCTCCATGAAATATAACCATTTAACATATTGAGGATTATGTTTTTTCTGTCTAAACTTATACCTGGAAAGTGTTAATTATGCACAGGTGCAACTCACACAAATGTGGTTATACGATCTTAATAAATATCTTTAAAAAATTTATTATTCCGGTTCTTGACAAAAAGTGTTCTGGTTTTTCTGAGTTCTCTTCCTCTCTCTGTGTTTTTTTTTTTTTTTTAAATGTGTGTGTGATTTTTCTGAAATAAATAACTTATTTCTTATTCTGAAAGAAACGACTTAGTAAAGGCCTTTAGATTTGGATAAAATAAATCATTTGTTTGCCAATCAGAACTGCACCTAAATAATTCAGTTTCCAAATCACAGCTGACAGAGGTGGGTGACTTCAGGTGCCAGTCATCTGGCTGGTCTAAGGTTGGTGGAGTGCCTTAGCCTTCCAAAAAGCAAATCACATTGTGACCATTAAAAATATTCGGCAGGACTAGGTCCGCTCTGATGGGAACCTATCTACTTTGCTAGGATTGGGACCATTTTTTACTTTGTCAATGATGTAAGTCATCCATGGGAACCTGAGTTGACTGGCAGTCCGTGTTTGGTCTACTTGAGCAATGTCTCAGGGTGGTTAATAAACTGGTGCCTTAGGGAGCTTCCAGGCCATCAGGCCCCTTGACCTGGTTCTGTCTGACCCCAGTGTGGGCACTGAGTTGGAAGGAGCAGGAAGGAGGCAGAGGAAGTGTGTTGGTGATTCAGATGAGGAATTATGGTGGTTTCTTAAGAAATTTGTAGTGGATACATAAATTTAAGAACATTAACAAGTGGACTTGACACAACTTGGTAGCTGGATTTGTAGAATGAAAGAAAGACCAGGACAGTGTCTGGATTTCTTGTTTGAGTCACTTGGTGGATGGTGGTGCCAGCCACCAAGGTAGGAAACAAAGGAAGGCTAGCTGTAGGGGACAGAAACTTAGTACTGCTTGGACATACAGAATTTCAGGTACCTTTCATTTGTTCTAATTGGGATGTTAAATTAGGACAGATGGTAAGTGGGGCTCTAGTTCAGTAGCCCTACCCAGGTGAGAAATAAAAAACTTTGGTGTCATTCAATGCAGAAGATGAAGGAAGTCTTGGAATGATGTGCGATCATGAAGAGAGACTGTAGGTTAAGTGATGAGAAGGGCCCAGAACAGAACCTTAAGAAAAAACCAGTTTTTAAGGAACAAGCCAAGGAATAGGAGCTAAAAAAGAGAGTAAGGAGACAATAAGGAAATTTGATAATGATAAGAAGCAACAATTCTGAATCTTTGTCTCTCCAAGTTTTTAAAAAATTTGTCTACAATTTTATTCGTTTATTTTTACCATAAAATACTTCAGACATTCGCAAAGGTATAGACTAGAATTTTATGGCAAACACCCATGAACCCTCTACTGCATGAACGCAGGTGAAGTCCCCCTGGGTGTCCTTCCTTGTCACTGTCCCCACCGCCCCCTCCAGGTGACATATTTTGTAATTCACATGCTTGTCTCTACCTTTTAATGACCCTTTGTGTCCTTATAACTGCTACATTTGCTTTAGCCCAGCCAAGCACAAGCCATCAGAAACCCACAACTGTTGAGAACCAGGCCTTAGTGTAGCATAGATGCCTCATTCCCATAAGCACATGGGGTCAGGAATTCATTTTGTGCTCAAAACTTGCCACGGGATATGCCCCCCTCACAGCACGTCTTCTTGTTAGGCTTTTGCCTTGGCCTCCTTTGGTCTGGAGGCCTGGCTTCCTATCTCTGTGAACTAGCTCCTGGCTGTGTCCTGCTTCATTGTGGATAAACCTTCCAGGAAGCATTATGATACCACCTGTTTGGCAATTGAGTGCTTTAAATTCTGATGTCTATCCCAGATATATCTTTGCTCATCTTTCTCCAGGTGTTCTGGTTCCAGCTGCTGCATCTCTATCTAGCCTCACTATTCTGGCATACTCCTAACTGCCACATGAAGATTCCAGTTAGCCTCCTGACCTAGCTGGGAGGAGGACTGGGGAGTATTAACCTACCTATTTACACATATTCATGATTTATATAGATAAACAGTGGGCAATGGTTAATTTAACTTTCAGTTTTCCTATTAAAGTTTTCTATTAAAGCAGTTGCTGCTCTATAAATAATCACTTAAATATACCATAATAATTCACCTTAAAGAATTAGACAATGATTCCATTTTTAATAGAACCTCTTTGAAACGTTAAAACTTGTCTTCCCTACCCCTTGTCCTGCAACTGATCTGTTTAATAAGAACAGAATTTTGTATATAGTTTTAAAAAAGTAGACATGACTCTTTAGCCTAAGGAAGTTTGTCAATATATATTTTAAGGTCATGTATTTCTCTAACTCCTCTGGGGACAGAAAAAAATCAAAATATCCCAGGGAGAATTTGGACTAGGACTCAGAAAGGCCTTCCTAACACAGGAATGTTGTGGAATGTTTCCTTTAAAATAACAGAAATAATTTGAAAACAAGGAGCAGTGGAAGAGGTCATCTTGTATCTGTGAGGGCTGGAGGGAAGAGTTAAGTGACTCCTCAAAGTCTGATTTAGCCCTAGGATTCTTTGATGTGATTGCTATGTCCTTTCCAGTTATTTGTCTTTGATCCAAGTTTTGCCTGCCGGAGCTCTGAGCTCTGAGTGAGAAACTCCCAGCTCTACACCCTCAGCCACCCAGGATCTTCTGCCAACTGGCTGACCTGTGCCCTCTGGGGATTCCACACAAGGATGAATCAGTGCCTCTGGTTGACTTTGACTGTTTGGCTTTCAGGGGAGGCCCACAGTAGGTGGAGCTGATAAACTTCTTCTAGGGATCTTCTGCCTCCATTAGTAAACTCATTAGGGTCTTTTCCGGCATTCTCTCTTACTGAACAGAGATCCTGTCTGCCTTTTACCTTGTCCTTTTTGGCCCCACTGGTTATGCATGGTTGACTGGATAACTCACTTCAGTAATCAACCATCTGGCTCAGTTGTCAGAGTTCTGCCTAATTACTGAGTCCCAGGTATGGTTCAAGTTAGGCAGGAGCCTTTTTGAGTATAGAGTGAATCAGCAAATACTGTATTCTAGATATGCTAATAGTCTATTTGGGGATAGAATAATTTTGATTTAATAATGTGTCTACTGCAAGGAACAATAAGATCAATACTTTACTTGCTGGGTTCATATATATTCTAATACAATAGACACTTGACACACACAAAAGATAAAGTCTGAGACCCATGTGATTCCCCAAATTCACAAATATACAAATATTTGTAAGACTCTTGGCTTTCTCCTCAACACCATTCCTGTTCTGTGACTTTTCAACTTCGGCGAAACTTTCTTTATGAGAATGTTTTTATAACAGTAAGTATGCCTCCAGAAATAATTTACAAATTACATTTATTTGTGTGTGGATATGTGTATGAGGGGGGACCCCAAAAAACCTGGAATTATCTTTTGGTAGACAGGCTTGCCTGGCTAGGTAAGTGTTCTAGGAACCCATTGGCGTTAGTGTACTAGCTAGCATTGTTGTGAGAGGCTGTATTCGGCTTCAGTGAATTTTTTTTTTTTGAGATTTTGTCAGTGTGTTTGCCCATTTCATGATGGGTGACTTATGAGTGTATTTGCCTACACTGTGGTGAGTGTTCAACAGTTTTTGACTGAAAACAGCCTGGCCCTTATGCCCCAACCTCCCTCTATTCACCCAAACTCACCCCAAGTGACTTTTTTTGTTTGTTGACCTGTATGAAAAAAGAGAAATGTTTTGCTGATGTGGAAGAGGTGAAACAAAAAACAGCAGAAGAACTAAAAGACATCAAAATCAGTGAGTTCAAAAACTGTTTTAAGTAGTGTAAAAAGCGTCTCTATGGGTATATTGCATCACCTTTGAAGGTGACTGAAGTTTCAACATGTAAGAATAAATCGCTAAAATTTTTTTTTTTATTTTAAAGATGTAGGGTACAATTCAGGGCAAGTTATACAAATGTTCATTATGCAGGTACCCTTGTCGATGAGGTGTGCCCTCACTCTTCTGGCAATTTCCCACTACTGCCAATCCTGCCCCCCTCCCCTGGCAGTTTCCCACTACTGACAATTCCTATCTTATAGTATTATGATAGTTGTTCAAGGTCTGCTTATGAGTGAGAACATGTGATAGTTCTTTGTTTCTGTGATAGATCACTCAGTATTATAGCCTCTAAGTCCATCCAAGTTGCTGCGAAGTTCATACTTTTGTCTTTCTTTATGGCTGTGTAATATTCCATCGTGTATATGCACCATATTTTTTTATCCATTCCTCTTTCAATAGGTTGCACAGTTGGTTCCATGTTTTTGCTATTGTGAATAATGCTGCCATAAACATGTGGGTGCAGGTATCTTTTTCATAGAGTGATTTGAGTTCCCCCAGATATAGTCCCATTAAGGGGATTGCGGAGTCATATGGGGGGTAGATTTTTAGATCTTTTAGGAATGACCACACTGTTTTCCACAGAGGTTGTACTAGTTTACTCTTCTACCAACAGTATAGAAGTGTTCCCTTTTCACCACATTCTCTCCAGCATCTGTTGTTTTTTGAGTTGATGATGGCCATCCTGCCTGGAGTTAGATGGTATCTCAGTGTGCTTTTAATTTGCATTTCTTTGATGACAAGTGAGGCTGAGATTTTTTCATGTATCTGTTGGCTGCTGTATGTCTTCTTTTAAGAAGTGTCTATTCATATCTTTTGCCCACTTTGTAATGGAGTTGTTTGTTTTTTTTCTTTTTGGCATGTTTGAGTTCCTTGTAGGTCATAGATGTTAGGCCTTTGCCAGATATACAGTTGGTAAATATTGTTTCCCAGTCTGTGGGCTGTCTACCTGCTCTCTTAATGGTTTCTTTGGTTTTGCAGAAGTTTGTGAATTTGATGAGGTCCACTTGTCTATCTTATCTCTTATGGCATGGGCCCTTGGGGTTTTGATCAGGAATTGGTTGCCACTTCCAATTTCCATAAGGGTGTCCCTTGCATTTTCTAAGGTTCTTCCAGTTTGAGGTTTTATGTTTAGGTCTTTGATCTATTTAGAGTTGATTTTTGTGTATGGTGAGGTAGGGGTCTTGTTTTAATCTTCTGCATGTGGTCAGCCACTTTTCTCAAACCATTTACTAAATAGGTTCTCCTCTTCCCAATGGTGTTGGTGGAGGCTTTGTCGAAGATGAGTTGGTTGAGAAATTATCTCTAGCCTGTTCCATTGGTCTACAGGACTGTTCTTCTTCCAATACCAGGCTGTTTTGATTATTGTAGCTTTATAATAAAGCTTAAAGTCTGGGAGGGTGATACCTCCTGGTTTTTTTTTTTTTTTTTTGCTAAGGATTGTTTTGGCTATTCATGGTCATTTATGTTTCCATATTAATTTCTGTATTGTCGTTTTCAGGTTTGAGACGAATGCTGCTGGTAATTTAATGGTTTGCGTTAAATCTATAGATTGCCTTGGGTAGGATGGACATGTTAACAATGTTGATTCTTCCAGTCCATGGGCATGGAATATTTTTTCATTTGTTTGTATCATCTTTGATTTCTTTGAGCAGTGTTTTGTAGTTTTTGTTGTAAAGGGCTTTGACTTCTCTGGTTAGAATGATGCCTAGGTATTTCTTTTTCTTTCTTTCTTTTTTTTTTTTGTGTGGCTATTGTGAATAGGATTGTGCTTTTTATTTGGGTTTCTGTCTGTTTAGGTGTAAAGGAATGCGACTGGCTTTTGCACATTTATTTTACACCCTTAGACTTTGCCAAAGTTCTTTATCAATACAAGCAAGTTTTTGACTGATTCTCTTGAGTTTTTGAAGTATAGAATCACATTGTCTGCAAAGAGGGATAACTTAACTTCCTCTTTTCCTATTTGGATACCCCTGATTTCCTTCTCTTGTCTGATTGCTCTACATAGAACTACCAATACTATGTTGAATAGGAGGGTTGAGAGTAGGCATCCTTGTCTTGTTCTGGTTTGGAGGGGACATGATTCTAATTTCTGTCTGTTTAGCAGCATGTTGACTGTGGGTTTCTCATAGATGGCTCTTACTATTTTGAGGTATGCTCCATCTATACCTAGATGCTTGAGGGTTTTTATCAAGAAGGGGTGCTGGATTTTATCTAAAGCCTTTTCAGTATCTAATGATATAATCATGTGGTTTTTGCCTTTACATCTGTTGATGTATTTAATTACATTTATAGTCTTGCAGATGTTGAACCAGCCCTGCATCCTGGGGATGAAGCCTACTTGGTCATAGTGGATGATGATTTTTGAGATGTATTATTGAATCTGATTTGCTAGATTCTTGTTGAGAATTTTAGCATCTATGTTCTTCAAGGATATTGGCCTGTAGTTCTCTTTCTTTGTTGGATCTTTACCCGGTTTGGGTATCAATGTGATGTTAGCTTTATGAAATGATTTGGGGAGAGTTCCATCTTTCTCAGTCACCTGGAATACTTTCAATAAGATTGGTATCAGCTCCTCCTTTTATGTTTTGTAGAATTCTGTTGAAAAAGTCATCTGGTCCTGGGCTTTTTTTGTAGGTAGTTTTCTTATGACTTAGCCGATTTCCTAGGTTGTTACTGGTCTACTTAGTGTCTCAATGTATTCTTGTTTCAACCTTGGGAGGTTGTGTGATATCAGGAAGTCTTCAATTTCATTTAGGTTTTTGAGTTTGTTTTCTTACAGGCTTACATAGTAATCTCTGATAATCTTTTGTATTTCTTCAGGGCCAGTTGTGACTTCATCTTTTGCATTTCTGATTGTGTTTATTTGGGCGCGCTCTCTCTTTTTCTTGGTTATTCTAGCTAGTTCTTTATTAATGCAAGGAAGTTTTTGCATTGCTAGTGGTTCATCAATCTTGTGTATCCTTTCAAAAAAACTTTTGGTTTTATTGATTTTTTTTTGTGTTATCTTTTTGTCTTCTATGTCCTGAATTTGGGTTTTTAATTTGGTTATCTGGATTCTTCTGCTGAAGTGAGTGTTTTTGTGCTCTTGCTTTTCCAGCTTCCTTAGGTGATTTGTTAGGCTGTTAACTTAAATGTACCACTGAAAAGACATAGAAAGGCAAATTGGATAAAATATCATGGGGCTACAATATATTGTCTCCAAGAGATTCATCTTACCAGAAAGGACACTCACAAACTCAAAGTAAGAGGATGGGAAACAAAATTTCAGGCAGATGAAACACAAAAGAAAGCAGGAGTTGTGATCTTAATATCAGACAAAATACCCTTTAAGCTATCAAATATTAAAAGAGATACGGAAGGTCACTACATAATGATAAAAGGCTCAACCCGTCAACAAGAAATATTCATCCTAAACATATATGCACCCAACATAGGAGCACCAAATTTCATAAAGCAGCTTCTAGGTAAACTAAACAAAGATTGACTCCAACACTATCATAGCTAGGGACTTAAACACCCACTGACAACGCTAGACAGATCATCAAGACAAAAAGTTAACCAGGAGATCCAGAACTTCAATGTGACACTTGACCAAATGGACTTAATTGATACCTACAGAACACTCCATCCTACAACCACGGAATATACATTCTACTCATCACCACATGGAATGTACTCTAAGATCTACCACATTCTTGGCCATAAATCAAGCATAAACAAATTCCATAAGATTGAAATTCTGCCATGCAACTTCTCAGACCACAGTGGAATAAAAATAAATTTCAATACCAACAAAGTTTCCCCCAAACCCACAAAGACATGGACACTAAACAGCATGATGGTAAACAACTTCTGCGTCAACATGGAAATCAAAGCAGAGACTAAAAGATACCTGGGCACAAATGAAAATGAAGAAACATCTTACCAAAATCTCTGGGATGCCATAAAATCAGTCCTAAGAGGGGAATTCATATCTCTATCAACATATATGAAGAAAATCCTTTTTTTTTTTTTTATAAATAAAGTCCAGGATTTCTTTGGGGTCCCCCCTCATATACCATATATTTCTATGCAGAGGCCTTATTCTTGGCAGAGAATCAGGCCACCACTGAATTCAATTTTTGTTCTTTAATTCATTCCAAACTTTATTTTCTACTAAGGTTCATCACTTTCCTATTAAATTTGAAATGCTATTTTAAAATTCCTAAACATTACATATGTTTTTTCTTGTTGAATATTCAAACAGTACAGACAAGCCTGAATTCTTCCATACTACTGACCCCAGCCCATTCTTCTTGCTGGAGATGTCCAGTGTTGACAATTTGGAGTGCTTTTTGTGAACCTTAAGGTCAATATTGGAAGAACCACAATCATAAGAGTATAGACTCTAAAGTCTGTCTCTTTGGGTAAGCCTGGGGCTGTGCTTAGGTTTGGGTTCCATCCGGTCACTAATCAACTAAGTGATTTGGGCAAGTTACTTAACTCTGCCTCGATTTCTTCCCCTGCAAAAATGGAGACAATAGTGGTACTTATTTTGTAGGATTTTAATGAGGATTAAAAGAGTTAATTTGTGTAAAGTACTTAGAACAATGTCTGGCATACAGTAGGTGCCCCAAATGTTACATATATATGTACGTGCTTTAGAAAATTATTTTTAAAAGAAAATTATAATGTGTTTTACATACACACTGCCTCACTGTACATATATTTCAATTACTTGCTTTTAAAAAACTGTTTTCATGTTAGTACAACTAGATGTAATTCCACTTTTTTTTTAAACCACATAGTTTTCCATTGTATCTACATAAGATAACTTGTTTAACCATGCCCTCCTGATGGATGCTCAGATTATTTTCAGTTTGTTACTATTGCTAACAAAGCTTCATTGAATACCCTTGTACGTGCCTCCTTTTGCTTGTGTGTATAAGTGTGTTCCTCTATGGCGAATACTGAAGTGTGGAATTACTAGGTTATAGGATTAACATGTAGGGGTGTGTGTGTGTGTGTGTGTGTGTGTGTGTGTGTTTGCTATTTTGGACATTGTTATTATTTTTGCTTTAAGATGGCTTTTCTGTTTGCCCAAATAGTTACCTTTCCTGGCATTGTTTATTCCTCCTTGTACTCTGTGGCTCATGACTGGGGTCATCTTTAGCCCAAGGAACTTTCTTTGGTGTATCTTGTAGTGTAAAAGTGCTAATTACAAATTTGCTCAACTTTTCTCAGCTTTGGCTAGTCTGAGAACATTTCTTTTTTGCTTTCATCTTTAGAAATTGAACTTTTAATTTTGAATTAATTATAGAATCATATGCAGTTGTAAGGATAATACGGAGGGATTTTGTGTGCCTTTTACTCAGTTTCCCCCAATAGCAAAATCCTAAAAAATTATACTATTAAGAGTCTGAGATTTTCACTGGAATCTGCCCTCTTTGGCTGGACCTGTACCTAACACCTCTCCTGCAGTACACAGTCTCTGAGATCACTGCTCAGCTTTTGGCTTCCTAGGCTATTCTCTGCTAGATCTTTTGAGGTCTTGCCCTCAAGTGTTGGCCAAATACTCACGGTACATTTTATGCTGATCTTTTGGGCTCCTTCTTTTCAAAGTTTTCCTCTCTGAAACCCCCTGTAGATTTTTATCACTGTGATACTGATTAACGCTATTCTCTATTTCTTTCTATTCAGTGAGCTAGAAAAAGATGAAGTTAGAAAGGTAATAGGTGACTAGATTGTGTTAGCCTTGTGGGCCATTTAAGTCACTGTAGGCTCTAGTAGTTGATTATCAGAAATAATCAACATTATAAATGAGTGCTGATTTGAGGGTATCTACTGAGATAATTATATTGATTTTTCCTTTAATTTATTAATGCAGTGGATAATATTAATACACATTTGAAGCTAGAATTCTCCTTATACTTATAGGATAAAACTATCTTGATTCATTATTATTTTTAAATACACTGCTAATAAATTTGCTAATATTTTATTTAGTATTTCTATGTGCCTGTTCACAGGTGGTATGGCCGATAGTTTTATTTTATTGTGCTGTACTCGCCCAGCCTTGGTATTAGAATCATGCTAGTTTCATAAAATAAATTTAGTACCTTTCCATCTTTTTCTGTACTTGTAGCATTTGATCTGAATTGAATTATTTTCTATTCTTTGAATGCTTGGTAGAATTTTTCCAAAAGTTATTGGTCCAGTGTTATTTATATTTCTTTTTGACACTGTTATAATTTATACTTTCCTATAAAATCATCATTTTAATCTAGGTTCAAATTTATTGGCATAACATTGTACACAGAATTCTCTTATAATTAAAAAAATTATAACCTTAATTAAATACCTTTTTCCACTCATTTGTTGCTTTCGTTCTTTTCTTGATCAGATTCAATTTGTTTATTTTATTTGTCTTTTTAAAGACTTATCTTTTATTTTTATTGATCAATGCTTAAAAAATATATTGTCTTTCATTAATTCTGGTTTTATCTTTATTCATTCTTTATGCTTTATTTGCTTTATTTATTTTTCCTTTTCTAGATTTTTCATTAGTTCAACTATTGGCCACTTAAAAAAATCTAATGTATTTAAGGTAATCAATTTTTTTTTTAAGATTCAGTAGGGTGCATACCATTGATTTGGGTATATTGTATTTTGTTTCAAAAATAGTTTATTATTTGCAGACTTATTTATTTTTTAATCCTAGATTTTTTTTTTCAGAAGTGTGTTTACATTTCTAACTGCATATTTTTGAGGGAAGATGGTGCCATAGTGGATGCTGTGGTGTGCTACCTTGTTGTCACTTTAGGATCAAGACAGGTATAGAGCATTGCCCTCAGTAAAAGGGAGCTGCTCACTCAAAGTCACACCCGTTCCCAGGGTTGCTCACATCAGTGACTGGTTGATAAGGGGTCCGAAAGCCTGACCTCTGCGCCTCAGTAGGGGACAACTTTGAGGGCAGTACCAAGTCCAGAATTCTCTGCAGAATCGCTTGAGACCTCTGTTACTACTGTATTGTGATGTACCTTCTCCCTCTGTCCAATCCTGCTTCCTTCTTTCTCTTACAGGTGTTACTCCAGGGAATACTTCCTCTTGCCCACAGATGTCCATCTCCACATCTGTTTCCTGGGGAACTTGACCTCTGTCCCTCTGTCAGAGTTATCTTTTGGTTGGTATTTGTTTTAATTTAGCTTTATTCTTTCTTTTTTTATTTTGTATTTTTTATTTTAGAGATAGGGTCTCATTCTGTCACCCAGGCTAGAGTACAGTGGTACAATCTTGTCCTCACTTTAGCCTCAAACTTCTGGGCTCAAGCAACCCCCCACTTCTGCCTCCCGATTAGCTGGGACTATAGACACACACCACCATGCCCGGCTAATTTTTATTTTTTGTAGAGACTGGGTCTTGTTATGTTGTCCAGTCTAGTCTTGAACTCTTGGCTTCAAGTGATCCTCCTGCCTTGGCCTCCCAAATCACTAGAATTATAGGCATGAGCCACTGCTCCTGCATTGATATTGCTAATGTAATTTACATTAAAACATGTTTTCCTCATGCACATGTAGGAGAGTGTCTATACCTAGAACTGGAATCACTGGGTTACAGGGAATCTTCAACTTTGCTTCATTGGTCCTCTGAAGTGACTGTGCCAAGTTACCTTCCCATCAGCAGTCTTTACGTCCTTGCTAACACTTTACATTACCATCCCTTGATTATAGTTCTTCTAGGTCATTCTAAGTGTGTCTCTCATAGACAACTTATAGGTAGATTTTTAAAAACTTAATCAGTGAGTCTCTACCTTTAACAAATCAGTTCAGGATGTATACTTCTTTTACTTTTTATTAAAGAGATACAATTAATTGTCTTAGATAGTTCAAAATACAAACCCAGGGTTCAGGAAGCCTGGGTTCTAATTTCTATTTTGCCCAGGGTGAATTCTGTAGCCTAGAGTCTGTCTCATCCTCTCTGGACTTCATGTTTCAGATCTATGAAATACGTAAGTTGGGCTAAGAGACTTTCTCCTTCCTCTCTGATAGCAAGTGACTCCTAGGCTCAATTCCACCCCTCCTTCCATCATCATCCTCACCCCACTACTGGCTATTCTAGAGTCATACTTTAGGGACCATCCTCTCTCTTCTTAAAGAAAGAACTCTTGTGCTTCTCAAGGTGATCGGGGCTTGGAGTCAGCCTTAGGATGGGAGAATGGCCAGAAGAGGGAGGAAAAGATTGGGATGAATTTCTTCATTCTCTTGGATATTGCTTCTTTTTGCCTCTACCCTCCAAACCCCTAACCTTCATCTAACTCAAATTCTGACTGACTTCCCACTCACTGCTCTAGAGGTAAGGTTCTTCCCTTCTTATTTAATCGTTTTTGTTTGGCCCTATTTTGTTTGTGATGTCGTGCAAAATAAGAAACAAAGATCAAGTCCTTTAAAAGTTAAGGTTTTACAAAGAACTGCGTACCACATGTTCTCACTCATAAGTGGACTCTGAACATTTATCATAATACCGCAAGAAATGTTTTGGCAATAGCAGGACACGGCTGGGTGTCATAACATCAATAAATGTACCTGATCTCAAACCAGGCAAAGTAGGGACCAAAGGGGGTCCAAACTTTACCTGTACGATGACCACTTATCTAGCTAATCCTGAGTTGTACCCCACATGTTTAAAAAAAGTTAAGTTTTAGATGGATCAACATTTATTGAGAAAATATTTATTGATACTATTTTGGTAACTATGGGGATATAAGTTGAATGAGAGTCTGTCTTCCTCTCAGAGCACCCAGTCTAACAGTCTAATGGCAAGACTGGGCAATCATGCTCAAATGAATAAGAGCAAATACCTGGAACATGATCCAGAAGGAGTCTTCAGGTGTGGTCAGTAATGAAGGCTGACCTGTCCTGGTGTAGCCAAAGGAGTCCTTGCTGAGAGGAGTAGAGTCTGAGGCGGCACTAGAAGAATGGCAAAAAGAAGGAGAGGATGAACAGATATGATCTCTTCTGCTTCTGGTTGTACATGTGTAATGCTTCTTCATGTGGAAAAATGAAAGGAAGACACACAGTCAGCTTTTCAAGATGTGTTAAGGCCCTTGGAATCTGCTCCTGGTAAGACCTAGGGCCACTCTTATGTATGTTTATTATCAGTAATGAGATTTTTCTGGTTCAGTCTTAGACTTCACCTTCCTGAGGTTTGGGGGTAGAGACAGGGATACATGCAAGCCCATAAGAATGCATGAGCTGCAAGAGGAGCTCTGGTTTTCTCTGACAGGCAGGCCGTTGGTGTCATATTCGCAGATGCCCGGTCAGCCATGAAAATAAGTGACCACATGTTCTGTCTACAGACTGGAGGAAAGAGTCATCTAATTTATTGGAAAGCAGGCCTAAGAGTCTAAAGGAATTGAGTTTAGACCTATCTTTTTTACTAGTTTCTTTTAGACTTTTGGTTTATTTTTACTTTTGTGTAAGTGGGTATGAAATTTCCTATTGGCAGCAGAATTGACTACCTCCGGGCAGATGTTTGAGTTCCCAGAGCATACTGATAAAGGGGCAGGAGAAGGAAGTGGAGATACTGGGAATTGATTAAAGACCATCTGGGAGGAATCAATACAAATTATACCACTGACTTGGAATTCCAGTGACCAAGCAATGTTTAAACAAAATGGTTGGTCAGTTTTCATCTTGGATGGAAATGTCATCCAATAGTTCCCCTTCTGGGAATAATGCCACACACAATTATAGAAAATTGACTTTATACCTGAATTCCCAAATGAAAGGGAAAAGTTCCAGGCACCTGAATTCTCAAATGAACAGAAAAATATTCAGATGAAACGATCTGGAACAATGTATCAGCAAATTGTGTTCTTTGATGCAATATATCAACATATGCAAAAGTTCCCTATGTAAACGGGAACCAAAGAATGACTGATCTGGATGAGGTTAATCAAAGAAGATTTGCTAAAGATGAACTTTACATGTGGCTTATTTTTATTTTTCAGGCAAGTGAAGACATAGATTGGGATCAAGGATCCATGTAGTGGGATCTGCCCCCTTCAGTGGTGGTTTCAGAGACCACAAGAGGGCCTCTTCCCATCTCCTCTCATCCAAGTTCCCTGCATCCATGGCTGTAGAGTGCAGGAAGGGTGAGCATATTCCAGGCTATTCTCCTCCAGAGCCCACCGCCTTATGAATTGATGAACAAAGCTTCTTGGTGTCTTCTTTATTGTTCATTTCCCAGCATTAATATATCAACACTACCAATATGCACACATTTTCACTGTATTGCCTTCAGTTTGGAATAGCTAACACACTCTCATAATACCACAAAATGTAAACAATTATAAAGAAAGAGAACATTCCATTTCTTCTCTCTTTTTAAGATCTCAAACTAGATCACTTTGTTCTTCTAATAGGTGAAAGTCCTTTTGCCCAACAAATTAGACATGGACAAATTGCTTCTATTGCACTCTATTTTGAAAGCCTTTCGCCTCTATCATCTTTCTCATGCATTGATGTTTGAGGTATAATGTTAATTCTTGATCATAGGCACTAAATGTGGGGAACCGTATCTCGACTAATAGAAAAAGGCAGATAATCCAAAAGGTATTTTTATTTGGCTTTGGAATATACATATATACTTACCTTTGAATATGGGAATGCTTGACATTCCAAAAATTTATTTTAAAACCAAATTAGGAAGCCAAACCAAGAAGACTTCATGCCACTGAAACTAAGAAGCTACGTCCAATTTCTAGTCCTGCCAACCTCAATTAATTCCACCTTGCAACTCACTTCAAGCTGTGGAAAATCTTGAAGGACTCTCAGACTCATTCACAAAGGATTTTCTGCCAACCCTGTGCTGAAACAGGGGAGGAGTTAAATAGACCAGTTTCAGTAGGTGTCTTGAAGTAAAGAAAGAGACTTGAGAAAGCAACAGAACTGTGGTTGATCCAAATCTAAGATTAATCCAAAAAAACATATGTCTGAGGTTCCAACAGAACAACTTTCCAAATATAGGAGTTAATCCAGATCCATACATTAAGTTTATTATGCACCAGACACTTCAGTTATTATAGTGGATATAAGATTAAAAAGCAGGCAAAAGGGAGATGAACGTCTTATTCTCTGAAGACTTACATGATCTAGCTCGTGACTATATTCTTCAGCCTCATCTGCTCCTGTGCGTCCCGTGCTCACTGTGTGCCAGCTCCATTGGCCTTGCTTGTTTTCCTTCCTTTTTTTTTTCTTTTAAAGATGTGGAGTATATTTCAGGGCTAGGTATACAAACATTGATTATGCAGGTACCCTTGTTGATGAGGTGTGCCCCTCCCTCTCCTAGCAGTTTCCCTCAACTGCCAATCCCAGCCCCTAACCCTGGGCAGTTTCCCACTACTGCCAATCCCTTTCTTATAGTATTATGATAATTGTTCAAGGTCCGCTTATGAGAACATATGGTACTCTGTTTTTTGTTTCTGTGATAGATCACTCATTATGATCGACTCTAAATCCATCCAAGTTGCTGCAAGTATATGTTTGTCCTTCTTTATGGCTGCATAATATTCCATTGTGTACATGTACCACATTTTTTAATCCAGTCCAGTTTCGAAGGGCAGCATGCTTGGTTTCATGTTTTTGCTATTGTGAATAGAGCTGCAACAAACATCTGTGTGCAGGTATTTTTTCTGTAGAATGATTTGAGTTCCTCTGGGTATGTACCCAATAGAGAAATTTCTAGTTCTTTCAGAAATCATCATACTGCCTTCCAAAGAGGTTGCACTAGTTTGCAATCCAACCAACAGTGTAGAAGTGTTCCTTTTTCTCTGCATCCTTGCCATCTTCTATTGTTAGTTTGTTTTATTAATGATGGCCATTCTTACTAGGGTTAGGTGGTTTCTCAGTTTGGTTTTGATTTGCAGTTCTCTGATGAGGAGTGAGGCTGAGCACTTTTCCATGTGTCTGTTGGCTGCTTATATATCTTCTTTGGAGAAGTGTCTATTCATGTCTTGTGCCCACTTTTTAATGGGTTGTTTGTTTTTTTCCTTTTGATGCATTTGAGTTCCCTGTAGATCCTAGATGTTAGGACTTTGTCAGATATACAGTTGGCAAATATTTTTCCCATTCTGTGGGCTGTCTCCCTGCTCTCTTGGTGGTTTCTTTTGCTTTGCAGAAACCCGTCAGTTTGATGAAGTCCCACTTGTCTATCTTATTTCTTATGATATGGGCACTTAGGGTTCTGAACAGGAATTGGTCGCCAGTTCCAATTTCCATAATGGTGTCTCCTATGTTTTCTAAGATTCTTATAGTTTTAGGTTTTACATTTAGGTCTTTGATTCATTTAGAGTTAACTTTTGGGTATGGTGATAGATAGGGATCTTGTTTTAGACTTCTGCATGTGATCAGTCAGTTTTCCCAGCACCATTTACTGAATAGGTTCTCCTCTCCCCAGTGGTTGTTGTTGGAGACTTTGTCAAAGATGAGTTGGTTGAGAAATTGAGTCTTTGCTTCTGGAATCTCTGTCCTGTTCCATTGGTCTATATGCCTGTTCTTATACAAATACCGGGCTATTTTGATTACTAGTAGCCTTATAGTAAAGTTTGAAGTCTGGAATTGTGATACCTCCTGCTTTGTTTCTTTTGTTAAGGATTATTTTGGCTATTTATGGTCATTTATGTTTCCATATGAATTTCTGTATTGTCATTTCCAGGTCTGAGAAGAATGATGTTGGAAATTTAACGGGTGTGGCATTGAATCTGTAGATTGCCTTTGGTAGGATGGATATTTTAACAGTGTTGATTCTTCCTATCCATGAGCATGGAGTATTTTTCCATATGTTTGTGTCTTCTTGGATTTCTTTGAGCAATGTATTATAGTTCTCATTGTAAAGGTCTTTGACTTCTCTGGATAGGAAGATGCTGAGGTATTTTATTTTTTGTGTGGCTATTGTAAATGAGATTGAGCTTTTTAAATTGTATCTCTGCCTTCTTGTTGTTGTACAGGAATGCAACTGTCTTTTGCACATTTATTTTGTACCCTGAGACTTTGCCAAAGTCCTTTATCAGTGCAAGCAGGTTTTTGACAGATTCTCTTGGATTGTCAAGGTATAGGATCATATCATCAGCAAAGAGGGATAACTTGACTTCCTCTTTTCCTATTTAGATATCCCCGATTTCCTTCTTTTGTCTAATTGCCTGAGCTAGGACTTCCAACACAATGTTGAACAAGAGGGGTGAGAGTGGGCAGCCTTGTCTTGTTCCAGTTTTCAGGGGAAATGTTTCCAGTTTCTGTCCATTTAGCAATATATTAGCTGTGGGTTTATTGTAGATGGCACTTACTATTTTGAGGTAAGTTCCTTCTATACCTAGATGTTTGAGGGTTTTTATCAAGAATGGATGCTGGATTTTATCAAAGCTTTTTCTGCATCTAATGATATAATCATGTGGTTCTTGTTTTTACATCTGTTGATGTATTTAATTGCATTTATAGTATTGTGAATGTTGAACCAGTCCTACATCCTGGGGAAGAAGCCTACTTGGTCATGGTGGATGATTTTTGAGATGTGTTTTTGGATTTAATTTGCTAGAATCTTGTTGAGGATTTTTGCATCTATGTTCATCAGGGATATTGGTCTGTAGTTCTCTTTTTTTGTTGGATCTTTACCTGGTTTGGATATCAGTGTGATGTTAGCTTCATAAAATAATTTGAGGAGAATTCCATCTTTCTCAATTGCCTGGAATACATTCAATAGGATTGGTATCAGCTCCTTGTACGTTTTGTAGAATTCTGCTAGAAAGCCATCCAGTTCAGGAGTTTTTTTGTAGGTAGTTTTTGTATGATAGAGTCAATTTCCTGGGTTGTTATTGGTCTATTTAGTGTCTCAATGCCTTCTTGTTTCAATTTGGGAAGGTTGTGTGATGTCAGAAAGTCCTCCATTTCATTTAGACTATCAAGTTTGTTTTCATATATGTGTATATAGTAATCTCTGATTATCTTTTGTATTTCTTCAGGGTCAGTTGTGATTTGATCTTTTGTATTTCTGATTTTATTTATTTGGCCTTTTTCTCTCTTTTTCTTGGTCATTCTGGCTAGGGGTCCGTTGATCTTGTCAATTCTTTCAAAGAACCAGCTTTTTGAGAGTTGATGTTTTCTTTGATATTTTTGTGATCTATCTCCCATATTTGGGGTCTTATTTTGATGATTTTGATTCTTCGGCTAAAGTTGGAGTTTTGGTGGTCTTCTCTTTCCAGCTCCCTTAGGTGATTTGCTAGGCTCTCAATTTGTGATCTTTCCATTTTCTTGATGTGTGCTTGTAGATGTATAAATTCCCCTCTTAGAACTGATTTCCTGGCATCCAGAGGTTTTAGTAAGATGTTTCTTCATTTTCATTTGTTTCCAGGACTCTTTTCATTTTTGCTTTGATTTCAGTGTTGATCCAGTAGTTGTTCAGCATCATGCTGTTTAGTGTCCATGTCTTTGTGGGCTTTGGGGAAATTTTGTTGGTGTTGATATTTATTCCATTGTGGTTTGAGAAGGTGCATGGCAATATTTCGACCTTATTGAATTTGTTTATGCTTGGTTTATGGCCAAGGATGTGATGAATCTTGGAGTATGTTCCCTGTGTTGATGAGTAGAATATATATTCTGTGATTGTTGGGTGGAATAATCTGTAGATATCTATTAAGTCCATTTGGTTGAGTGTCAATTTTAGGTTCTGGATCTTCTTGTTCATTTTTTGCCTTGATTATCTATCTAGGTCTGTTAGTGGGGTATTCAAGTCCCCTGCTATAATAGTGTTAGAATCAGTATCTTCTTTTAGTTTACTTAGTAGTTTCTTTATAAATTCTGGTGCTCCTGTGTTGGGTGCATATATGTTTAGAATGGATATTTCTTGTAGATGAATTGAACTTTTATCATTATGTAGTGTTCTTTTGTATCTTTTTAAATTTTTGATAGCTTAAAAGTTGTTTTGTCTGATATTAAGATCATGACTCCTGCCTTCTTTTGTGATCCATTTTGCTGGAAACTCATTTTCCATCCTTTAACTTTGAGTCTGTATGCGTCCTTTGTCATGAGATGAGTTTCCTGGATGCAGCAAATAATTGGCTCATGGTTTCTTATCCAGTCCCTCATTCTGTGTCTTTTCAGTGGTGCATTTAGTTCATTCACATTCAGGCTGATTATTTCAATGTGATTGTTTATCCCTGTCATGGGGTTCTTATAAAGCTTTTTCTTTGTTTGCTTGTTTTCTTTTGGTTTTGGGGTTGATGTGTGTGTGTTTTCAAGTTTCTTGTTGCACTGTATTCCCTGTTGATTCTGTGCTCTGCTGTTCTCTTGGGAAGTGTGTAGTCATTCTTTTTTTTTCTTTCTTTTGTACTTAGTGCCTTTTTAAGTGTCTCCTGTAGAACTGGACTGGAAGCTGCATAATCTCTTAGGGATTGGATGTCTGGGAAGGAATTTAATTCTCCATCAGTGATGAAGCTGAGCTTGGCTGGGTAGGATAAAATTCTTGGTTGAAATAATTTATCTTTGAGGGCTTTGAATATTGGACTCCAGTCCCTTCTTGCTTGTGGGGTTTCTGCTGATAGGTCTGCTACTATTGTGAATGGTTTTCCCCAGTAGGTAGTCTGACTTTTCTCTTTTACTGCCTTTAGGATTTTTTCCTTTGTTTCTACTTAGTGTAGGTGAATTACTATGGGTTGGGCTTCTCATTTGATGTCTTGTGGGGGTTCTCTGTATCTCTTGTGCTTGGCTGGTCACATCTCTGGTGAGATAGGGAAAGTTTTCTTGGATTACCTCCTGGAATACTTGCTCCAAATTGTTCTCCATTTCCCTTTCTTCTTCTGGGATACCAATCAGGCATAGGTTTGCCTCTTGATATAATTGCACATGTCTTGTAGGCTTTGTTCTTTCTTTCTGAGTCTTCTTTCTATTTTTTTATAGATCAGGTTAATTCCATGTTCTGGTCTTCAAGCTCTGAGCATCTTTCTTCAGCTAGATTAGCTCTGCTTTCCATGCTTATCATCTTGTTATTTATTTCCTGGATGAAATTTTTATTGCCAAAATCTCTGTTACAAGTTCTTTCAGTGTTGTATCTTGTCTTTCTTGAGTCTTGTTCACCCTTTCCATCCATTCCTTAATCCCTGTTGTATTCTGGGGCCCGTGGTTAGTGACCTCGATTGTTTGGGCTCCAGGGTCTGATTTTTCAGAAGTTTTTTCTTTGTTGCTCTTGAAATTACCTGTGGTCTTCCTTTGGTTTTTCATCATCTGTGACAGATCTCTTGTTTTTCTCTTTAGTTCTGTAATCAGTGTCAGTGGAGAGGCTTTCTCTTCTGATGTTTGTTCAGTTCTCTATTCTTCCCTGATCCGAGCTCTGGTTCTATTTTGAAATAGGACTGTGGGTGGGAAGCCTTGCTGTCTTTTATAGTTTTGAAAGTCAAATAAGGTAGGGGATGGGGCACTAGGATTCAGAAACTCCTTGCAAATTACAATGTTCACCGATTGTGGTATGTGTTCCCTGAGACTCACTCCCCACCACCAATCTATATGATGATGTAATGGGTACATGTGTGTACTCCCTGAGTTCAAGATATGGTGACAGTAATGAGGAGCACAGAGAAAAATAGAATGAAATAAGATGGGCAAGAATTAAAAAAAGAAAGAAGAAAAAAGAAAAAAACACAAAACAATGAAAGCAGAAACCAATGGTAATAACAATTTAGCACACACACACACAGACAGACACACCTCCCCCAAAACAAACTGGAATAACAACAAAGTGAAACAAACAAAACAACAACAACACAATAAAAAATTAAGAAAACTAAACACACGCACACACACACACACACACACACACACACACACACATACACACACACATCTAGCACAGAGTGAATGGGGAAGAAAAAGGGAAAGACTGGGGGGGAAAAGGAATTCAGATTGAACCCTCACACATATTGACACACACCTTAAACTAAAAAAAAAATAATAATAATGATAATAATACAGAAGAACAAAAGAGCAAAAACAAACCAACAACAACAAAATTGAAAGATGAACAACAAACAAAAGAAGAAAGAAACAGAAAAAGAAAAGAAAAAAAAAATTGGGGGATGTAGATCAAACCCTCACATACACATTCATACACAAAGGAAAAATATTTTGAAAATAGATGAACTAAATAACAAAGAGGCAAAAAGTTTTTAAAATTAGAAATTAATAAAGAAAAAAAAAACCTGCCCTCCTGTGGCAGGCTCTGTAATTGTTTCTCTAGTCAGGTCTCTCCTGCAGTGCTCCCACCTCTTTCCCTCTCTCCCTAGTGTCCAGAGCAGGGAAGGAGAAGGGGCAATGGAGGTGTGTGGGGCTGCAGCCCTCCCCTCCTACTCTTGTAGGATCAGGGAGATCTCCTCCAGGAGGTGGGGAGGTGCAGAATTGTCTCTTCCCCAGGTATGCATTTGCGGAGGGTGCCCCAGCCAGGCCTATCCTGGAATGGAGTTCTCCTATTGCAACTGACGTCCAGGCTCTGCCTGGGTTTGTCCCTCTCAGTTGTGGCCCAGCTGTGTGGGTCTGACATTCAGAGGATTGCTGGGGAGGAGGGGGTTCGGGTCAGCCAAACTGATCTCTTTGGGGCTCTTCCTTGGTTTTTTCTGGCCACACCTTTTTTTCTGCAGCTGGATCAGGGTAGAGGGTGGGGCTCCTGGACTTAGCACTTGTCAGGTCCCTCCAAAGTTTGTGCTTTCAGGATATTCCCTCTGGGTCATGATCAACCCCTGAGTAGTTGATCTGCCAGTCACAGAGATTGAGTCTGTTGCTCCGTGGTGAGCAAGTCAGAGCACTTTCCTGCCCTGCCTTTAAGATGGTGGAGGGTTGCTTCTCTTGTCCTCTCTGGTGTGACTCTTCCTCTGGTCTCCTTCGCAGCCCCTGCTGCCTGTGCCTGGCCAGGTGCTGAAGTGGTGATGCAAAGCCTGGAGCCAGCAGTCTCTCCTGCTGCAGTAGAGAGGTAGAGCCTGGGGCGGTAGTCTTTCCCCATCACTTCTTCACAGGAAAATTTTTGTCTGTTTAAAAAAAATGACACTCAGCTTCTGCAACCTGGGAAGAGCTAGGGACCAAGCAGAGAAGCTGCAGCACCAACTATTGCACCAGGGCCCTGGCCACTTGCTCACGAGCCCCCACTTATTCAGTCTGTCCCAGCATTTTCTTCCCAGGAAGGGGTTTGTTGATTTTAAAAAAATGGTGCTTGGCTTCTGCGTCCTGGGAATCACTAGGGTCCGAGTCCAGCAGCTGCAGCGTCAGCTGCTGCATCAGAGCCCTGGCCACTAGCTCCCTAGCCCTCACTCAGTCAGCCACTCACAAGCCCACTCGCTCACCAGCACATACACGAAATTTTCCATATACTCACTTACTCACACAGGGACTCGCATAGTCCGACTGGCTCAGCTGCTATCTTTCCCAGCTTTGCCAGTTTTCTTGCAGGTTTTCTTGAAGGTTCCAGGTCTTGATGCCTGCTGTCTCTTCCTGGAGTTCCCCATCACCTCTCACATGGTTGACTCCCTCTCTTCCTTTAGGTCTCAGATCCACCTCAGAGAAGTCTTTCCCAGCCCCCTTCAAACAATATATCCCCTTTTGTGATTTTATTTAGCAGTGCCCCCACCCCCTTTTATGCTGATTTGCTTCTTTTTGTCTTTCTCCTTTACTAGATTGTAACTGCTGTGTGGGCGGGGACTGTCTTGTTCCAGGCTGTGTCTCCAGCTCCTAGCCCAGAGCCTGGCTCAGAGAGAGATGGGATGCATATTTAGAGTCAGTCAATCAAAGCTGAATAAGATCTGACATGAAAGAGCTCTCAGTTTAATGCTGAGTGGTAGTGAACCTGAAAACAGTGAGTACTGCAAGTTATTTCAAACACTATCATTGGATTAAATGTTTTTTAAAAATAGCATGACCAATTTTAACAATCTTAAAAAAGACTGTATTTTTGTTTCTCTAGAAAGCTTTATGTTTTTTCTCATTTATATCCCCAGTCACCCTTCCCTCCTCATTATTGTTTTATTTTGAAGTCTATCCCAGGTGTCTCATGAGGGTCAGGTCTAGAGTGAAGCAAGCCAGGTGCCTGGGGTGCACATCAAAGGGCTCCTGGTTTGCAGGTGCTGATCCTTCCTCTGTACAACCTGGGGACCCGAGAATGAGGCTTCCTTCGATGTCATGGCCTTGGCCCCTCACTTGCCTTACTCTAGCCTTGTCATCATATGGGTCCTGAATTATATCATTTCATCAGTAAATTTTTGAAAATGTGTGTGTCTGTAGAAGACACTCTTTAACTTAAAAAATCACAACTATTATCATGATCACACTTAAGAGTAATAATTTCTCTTTGGGAGGCTAAGGTGGGAGTATCACTGAGCCCAGGAGTTTGAGAGTAGCCTGGCAACATTGGGAGACCCTACCTCTACACACACACACACACACACACACACACAAGCACACAAATTAGTTGAGTGTGGTAACAGGCACCTTTAGTTCCACCTACTTGGGATGAGGAAGGAGGATCGCTTAAGTTCAGGAGTTCAAGGTTAAAGTGAGTTATGATTGTACACTCCAACCTGGGAGACAGAGTGAGACCCTGTCTGTCTCTTAAAACAAACAAAAGACCCAGAAAACTCAAATAAAAATTCAAGAAACCCAAACAATTTCTTACTATTATTAAATACCCAGTAGTGTTCAAATTTCCCTGATCATTTCCTAGTTCCTTCTTAGGATGATTTGTTTGAAGGACGTGAACAAGGTTCACACAGTCTGATATAGTTCAGAGTCTCTTTTGAACTATTGGCTTCTCATTCCTCTTTTTGTTTGGGGTTTTTCCTTGCAACATACACATTAAAAGAAAAGCAGGTGATTTATCCTGTAAAGTTTTCCACGTTCTTGATTTTGCTGCACGCAAAATCATTGAACACACGAGTGCGTTCTTCTACTTCCAGTTCATCTTGCAAACTGGTCATTAGTTCTATCTAGTCTGACCAAACTGAACGTTTCCACAAGGATATTTTATAGATGAGGCTCTGCACATCCACCCAGAGGCACATCATGTCTGATTGGCTTTCTTTTTGTGATGTCAGAAAACATTAAAGATTATTGCCTAGATTCATTATTTATTAGGACTACAAAATGGCAATATTCAGATTTTACTGTTCTTTCTTTATTCCAGTCATCTGGAATGCTTCTATAAAGAGAAACCTACCCTCATCCATGATTAGTTGTCTTTGAGGTATAGTTCATATAGAAATGGAAGATAAATGCTTGGTTCTTCCACTTTCTGCACCAGTTTTCAGCATAATGAGTTGCTTTACTTTCATTCTTCAAAAGTGACCATTGAGATGATGGTGGGTGATCATTTTTTTTGTATCATTAGGAAATCATGTATTTATACTGTATTTGGTGTGAAACAATAAAGTTGTGACTTTCTGCTGTTGGGGTCCCTGTAAGTTGGCACCTGAGTCCTTTTAACCAGTCTTCTCTACTGCTTGCTAAAGTGGAACTTTCATGTTCATCTTGTGTATTTCCAGCCCCAGAGACAGAATTAACCATTCTACCAAGGAACCCTGATCTCTTTTAATGGAAGATTCTATCTGGGCACCAAAATATGAGTAGAAAAAATTTAAATCCAGAATCTCAGATCTCCACTTCTATGATTAATATATTTATTTATTAAAGGAATATTAATGTTCTTTGATAGTCTAAGGCATGGAACCAGTAGAGGGGAGACCAGGTAGGATGAGGCCAGGGGAAGAAGGAATGAAGGTAAGGAAGTGACCTAGTCCAATTCTTCCCTCCACCTTCCCCATCTTCCCTACACTGTCATTCTCCTACCCCAAATCTCTGAGCACCACGAGAAAGCAAGTGATTCCTTTTCCTAAAGGGAAAATCGCTACTCATCTATCAGATTTAATTGGGGTGGAAGTGAAGTTGGGTGTAAGAAATTGATTTAAGGACCACTGAGATAAAAATTTCATTTTTGCCTTATAAAAACAAAGTATTAAGGATACCATTCTTTTGTGTTCGATACCAAAAGGAAATGCAAAACGTCAGATCTAAGTATGAGATATCAGAAACTTGTGGAGATGGTAAGGGCAGGGGACAAGAGTGGGGAGTCACAACAATCCTTCTCAATTTAGACCAGAAACCGGAAGGGTGTTTCCAATGGATTCAGAAGAACTGGTGCTCTCTTCCTCTGAGTGTCTGCACCAGCACAGCAAGAGACCTCGCTGGGGTGTCATTACCCTGTGGGTCAGGAGCAGGTGTCTCAGATGGAGGGAAAATAGCCACCTCTTCAAGCTGCCTGGAATGATTTTTGTTTTTGTTTCAGGGGGAAAGCCATAATAGCTTTTCTGAAAGTGCGGTGGTTGCTTCCTTTAGAGTTACCTGATATTTCTTAGTTGATTTTTTTTTCTAGGATGCTTTTCCACCAATCTTATTGTTAGAAAGGAGACATAATGGAAATCAATTGCTAATTAAATTTGTGTCTAAATTAATAAATCACAACTATTCAGATCATATCTGTCTGAATAATTTCTATTATGGTGAACATAATTGTTAGATTCAGCATTTAATGAACTATATTGTTAGATAAAATCCTTATGACAATTGGGACTAATAGAATACGTTAACCTTTATTTTTCTCAGCTTGACACTGCATTGGACCATGGTAACAGAAAAACACCTGGAAGAGTTTCCTCATTGAGTAGCCTTTGTGACCCTTCTGGCCTTCTGATGGAACCTGTGTGGCTCTGGGAAATTAATGATGTTTGATATTTGTCAGGGGGTGTCCTCATCTACAATTGATTTTTAGAACACTTGGTTCTGAGTGTGCATGTCTTTGTTAAAAGGAAACTGTACCATGATCAAGAGCTGGCAACCATCATCAAATGCTGACAATCTGTTTGGAGCACCCATGTATGGGATATTTTCAGTTTAGGGATCCAGGGAAGGTATGCAGTGGGGATCCTATAGAAAAACTAATACAAGTCCTCCTGGGGAGCACATAGTCTAATAGAGAAAATGGAAGTTTATATATATAAGAAAACTCCTTCCATTCCACAGAAATATAAGCACATTCAATTACAAGTAGTTTTATGGTCCTATACCAAGGTGTGACTCTAAAGTTTGATGATTGCTTTCTTGGAGAATATATCAGAGTTCATACATCTTGAGTGTTATTGCCTTCAAGATATCAGCATAGCAGTCCCTGCTGATATTTTTGGGACACCTCACCCAGTGAACTCTTTTTTGGGAGATGTCATCAAAGTTTTCTTTTCCTTTTTTTTTTTTTTTAATAAGGGAACTGAGTTGGTATTTTATTTTATGTCTTCAGAGTTTAAATGCCCAGTATAGGACATCTACCCTGCCTTTGTAACAGGGAAAATGACCCTCATTCACAGAACAAAGACAGGCTGGGTAATGTTACAATTAAAGGTGAAGATCAGCTTCCCTTGTCTATTGATGACACCAGTCAGTCTGGCAATGGCAACAGCTAATGTCAACCAAGCTTCTCCTGATGCTCAGGGTCAGGTCCATAGCCACCCTCACCCTTCTGTCATTCATTACTCACACACAGACCAGCATTTTGTACAAAATCATCTATCACAAAATAGTGGCCAGAGGTCCTTCTATTTTGCATCAATCATAAAGCTGACCCAAATAAACCACAGAAGGAACAAAGCCACTTCCTGTCATCCTAGTTTCTGACTTTCTTTCTTGCCTATGCAAGGTGGGGTGGGATGGAGTGGGGATATGTCCTCTAAGACGTCAGCTGTGTAGCTGTGACTGTCTGCTGAAGTCATTGCAAATTGGCATTTGTTTCTGCTGGCTTGTTTTTGAATTATTTTAAAAAACAATAAAGCTCTTGTAAGGGACATGTGGACAGGATCATTACTTCTGCTTTAATCAAATTCCTAGGAGGAAAAATAAACCCAGGTGATTTGTAGGAAAAGGAGTAGGACAAATAGCCCTAAAAGATATGCCCTCCACCCTCACCCCCATGTCCAACAGTCTTGGGTATGTGCACAAGCCCACATTGGATGTATATATACCACTTAAAACTTTCAATCCTCTGCTCCATTTGACCATTTTAGACTGGGTCTTAAAAAACTCAATCTTCCCAAACCAATCAGATTCAGTTAGGGAAGTTTCCATAGAAAAGGTTGGAGACGTTTGAAGAATTGGACAGACAGGATGTAGCAGACACGAATGGGAAGGGTACTTTCTAGAGGAGGCATGGAACTGGATCTGCCTGAGTGGACAGTGAAGGAGTCATTGATCCCAGGTCTATCCTGAGGTTCAGAGGCAGCTTCCCTCCAGCCCCTATCTAAGAACCCAGCACTTCCTTTCTCTCCTTAAGAAGAAGAGTTAGTCTGGTTTTCCAGACTGTAGTCTCTCCTTCCCCTTTATCCCTCGCTCTCCTTCCAAGCAGTCTGTCCCCAGGCCTCTGACTAATTTTAGCCCAGCTGTTCCTGTAGGCTCAGAGTAGGTGCAGCAACTGCCTCTATCAGTCTGCCTGGGGGTACTAGGTGGATGTCAGTCATGAGCTGGGCTCTCCCTGGCCTGGATCCCAGTCCCCAAAGAGAGCTGAGCCTGGAGACAGCCAGCAGAAAGGACCTGAAGCTTGTGGTGAACCGGTGTTCTCATTCCTTTCCAAAGGTGGTTTCTGAGGGTGGACACAAGGCTATTTCATATGGCTGACTTTGGGAGTGGGAGAGGGTAGGGAAAATTCTATTTCTGAAAGTAGTGCTAGTTTGCAACGTTCACTGTCTGGGGAATGGGCCACCTGAGACCCAATCCCCACCACTACACCATTTATCCATGTAACTAATACACGTGTACTCCCTGAATCTAAAATTAATGAAGAAGAAGAAAAAAGAAAATGGTGCAGGTTTGAAGATGATGTTCTCCCAGGTGTCTTATTGAAGCCATCAGTTATGACATATGGAAGGTGGTAAAATGAGATACAATTTATCAAGCAGGCAGAAGGGACCTTTCCAGGACACAGTAGGTATTTCTGTTTGAGTACAAAAATATTTAGTTTTGAAATTATTGAACAACATAATCTTCTTCTTGGTGATTTTGTACTTTTGGTAATCTGAGCAGAGTGCATACATATCTGTGTCTGTAAATTACTTTGGAAAATGCATATTATTTACTTGTTCTGAAGAGGCTCTTAGGCTCTGTTGTCTAAATAGGAAATTTGGATCTAATAAAATGAGGCTATTACAGATACTTGGGCAAATAATAACAAAGGCTAATACCTTCAAAAATTCGAGCAATTTAAAAAAATGGTCATTTTTGCTAGATATCAGACAAAGTTCAGTGTACACCTCCACAACTTATCTCTTTCTTTCTTTCCCCCATTCTCTTCCTTTAAACGCAGGCAAGGCAAACCCTTGGATACAAAAGGAAGTTCTTTCCTGAGCTCTGAGAAACAGCTGAGGACTATAAACCCCATCACCCAGAATGTCTTCCGTAACTGAAGCCTCCTGGAAGCTGTGAAGAGGAGCAATGAATATGCTATGAGCATTGACTCTGAAAGCATTTGACTGGCAGAGGGGGTGATTGGGGGAGAGACACCTTTCCTGGACATTTTATGGGGTGGATACCTCGGGGAAGTACAGGGCCATGTCTTAGACAGCCTTCTTACCTCTGTATTCTTGGGACCTGCAAGGTAGGCTTGTGGTGTCTTTGACTTGGAGAGGATTTCTGCCATGGGTCCCATTTCCTCACTCACAAATTTTGGTCCAGTTTTCCAAATTTAGTTACCAGTCTTCCTTGGGGATCCAGAATCTGGAATTTTCTTTGTTCATCTGCCCTTTCAAAGGCATATTTACTAAGAGGGGCTTACCCACTATGCCCTGCTCTTCTCTGCTCCGTATCTCAGTTTTGTCATCTGCAAACTAAGCAGGAATTGCCTTTCTTTTTCTGTGAAGGCTCATGTGAGATTTCAGTGGAAAAGTATTGTGCCGGTAGAGCTGCTTTGCTAGAACCAGCAAGGAGCCCTGCCAAACACCTCCTCCTGCCTCTCACTCAGTCCCTTTGAAGGTTCCTGAGGCCCACAGGGCCATGAAGGTTCAGGGTTCCATGGGTCACGTTTGAGTCTCCAAGACTAGATGACTACTAAGTCTTTCCAGCTCTAGAGTTTGGAGGCTCCAGCTATTTCATGGGTAAACGATCATTTCTAGCCTCCTGCATTGGCTTTCCTGTATATGAAGGAAAAAGGGCGAGGCCTCTGGCTTTTGCCGTCTACTAGTTTACTCTCCACAGATGGAACAGTTTGAAAACGTGAGATCTCCTAAGCCAATCTCTTGCAACTGTTCACTTAGGGAACTCTTCTCCCACACAGCACATTCCCTGTTAATGTAGGGTGGCCTGGGTGACATCCACATCATTTCCCTGAATAGGGTCACCGGGTACCTCATATCTGGGGCCCATAGTGGTGCTGGGGGTCTGACTGGTCTGTTTTGAGGGGTGTCAGGAGCTAAAAGAGAGTCTCTCAGAGAAACACCCAGCAGAGGGGGAGACCTCACTTTTTGGAAACTTCCCTGGTTGTAAATCTCAGGCATCCTTCTTGGAGGACTGAAGAGACCAGTGTTCACTGGGAGGCTCTGGTTGGGGCTTGGCCTCTTCCTTGATCACATGATATGCTGTCTGCTTTCCTCTGGAGCCCTTGTTTTCCTAAATGGTAGTGGATAAAAGACCAAATCTGTCCCACACAGGTAATCTTCGCCATCTTAATATTTGTTAAGCATTTTGATTTACTGAGGAGTTAAAGTCATGTCAGGTCACAAAACTGCACATTAGATCTGCTTCATGAAACACTCTGAGTGAATGGTTTAACTCATTTATTTCACCATCTTTAAACCAATGTAGCTGAAGAATTGCACCTCCCCTTTATAAATCTTTCCATTTATTTCTGACTCAGTTTTATGGGGAGGGTGCAGAACTGGTCTGCTCAGCCGTTTCATGCATGGCCATAGAAACCTGACATGCACTGCTCATAATGGCGAGTCAGCCTCACTCACACTCGTTAAATCAGCCACAGAGAAACCTCATCTGAGAGGCTGGAGGAACTGGCTTTGCAGATAGGACTTCTTTTGGCGTTTGAGATTGACCCGTTCCTTTCCCTCCACTCTCCTCTAACTGTCACCCCTGCGTTCTTTTCCTGTTTGCTACTTTTACTCCACCAA
Organism: Carlito syrichta; assembly: GCF_000164805.1. Lineage (NCBI taxonomy): Eukaryota > Metazoa > Chordata > Mammalia > Primates > Tarsiidae > Carlito > Carlito syrichta. The sequence continues at coordinate 238,839 of NW_007252902.1, read as the reverse complement.
GTCCAACTAATCTGAAGGGGAGTTTAACCAGCAAAGGATTTACAGAGAATCATTGCAGTTTGCTCTAAAAGAGAGGGTTTAGGACTCATGTAAAATAGGTCAAGAAGAATCCAGGTTGTGGTTTTTCTACATTCAACTGTTTCTTATTCCTCCTCAGGAAATACAGTTTCCAAAGAGGAACACAATTCCTCTAGGCATCTTTGGCAATCCCATAGGAGCGGTGGTGAGAGCTTTCCCTCACCCGGAGGTAAGATCCCAGTGTTGTGCTGAGAGACTTTGTGGTGCTGAATTTGACAAGAGGGGTCCCTCTCTAGGAATCATCACCTGTTCCTAATGTGATTTAATGCTGGGCCAGGATACACGCAGTTCATATTTCTATTTTTCAAGGTATTTTAAGTTTTATTTATGGCATAATACATAATCAATTTAATAAATGTTTCAAGGATATTTGAAAAGCATAGTTTTTTATATTACAAGGTTCAAAACCTATTTATTAAATCAGTCTTGCAATGGTGATCTTCAAATCTGTTATATCCTTATTTATTTTATATCTATTTCATCTATTGATTTTTTTGAAAGGCAGGTTAAAATCTCCCACTATTATGGTGGTTTTCTTAGTGTTTCCTAACATTTTTAATAGATTTTACTTTATATATTTATCTGACTTTTAGAAGTGTGTTTATGATGGCTATATTTTCTTTGCAAATTGTACCTTTTAGCACTATAAATATTTACCTTTTTAAAAGATTTATAGTTGTTGACATATATTTCTTTTTCCATTTCTGCTGATGTATACTTCTGATCTTTTTTCTTTATAATGTTTTATTTGAAAATTAAAAATAAGTAAATGAAAACCACAAAAAATAACATAATAAAACTGAGATACTCACCACTGAAATGAGCAAAAATGTTAACACTTTTTGTATATACTTCCAATTTTTAAAAATTAATACACTTTTTAAAAAGGCAATTTTAGGTCTATAGCAAAATTGATTGGAATGTACAAAGATATCCCTCTAGAAGCATAACCTCCCCTATTATTCACATCCCACAACAGTATGTACATGTACTGCAGACAATGGACTAACATTGATGCAGTTTTATCATCCGAAGTCTATAGTTTACATTAGGTTAACTCCTGGTGTTGTACATTCTATAAGTTAGTACAAATGTATCTTGATATGTATCCATCATTATCGCATGACATAGAGTAGTGTCACAATCTTAAAAATCCTCTGTGCATTACCTATTCATCCCTTTCTACCTAACCCCTGACAGCCACTGACCTTTTGTCTCCCTAGTTTTGCCTTTTTCAGAATACCATAATAGTTGGAATCAAACTGTATAAAGTATTTTCAGATTGGCTTCTTTCACTTAGTTATATTCGTTTAAATTTCCTCCATTCTTTTTTTGATTTGCTAGCTCATTTCTTTTTAATGCTGAATAATACCCCATTGTCTGGATGTACCACAGTTTATTTATCCATTCACATACCGTAGGACATCTTGGTTGCTTCCAAGTTTTGGCAATTGTAACTAAGCTGCTATAAATATCCTTATGCTGGTTTTTATGTGAATATAAGTTTTTAAACTCATTTGGGTAAATGCCAAAGAGCACACTAGCTAGATGATATGGTAATATGTTTAGTTCTGTAAGAAACTGTCAAAATGTCTTCCACAGTGGCTGATTGTATCATTTGCATTCCCATGAGCAAGTAATGAGTGTTCCTGTTGTTCCACATCTTTACCAGTATTTGGTGTTGTCAGTGTTTTGGATTTTGGCCATTCTAATAGTTGTGTAGTAGTATCTCATCGTTTTAACTTACAGCTCCCTAATGATGTATGATGTTGAACATCTTTTTCATATGCTTATTTACCCTTTTTATATCTTCTTTGCAGGTATCTGTTCAGATCTTTTGTCCATTAATTTTTTTTATCATTTAGCTTTCAGAGTTCTTTGTATATTTTGAATGACAATCCTTTACCAGATATATATTTTGCAAATATTTTCCCCTAGTCTGTAGCATATTTATTTTTAAAAAAATAAAACATCATAGATGAAGTCTAAATCTCTTGTATTTTCTTCCCTAGTCCAATTCCCTTCCTTTACTCCTCAGAGAGAACAATATCATGAATTTGGTGTGTATTCGGCCTAGACTATTAATATTGACTGATTTTACATATTTTTATATTTTGTGTTCATTAATAATACATAATTTTGTGCATTTAAAATGAGTTAAAAGATCTTATGCTATGTATTACATTTTATACTCAATCTAGGTTTTTAAAAGGATTTTAAAAAAATCTTTTAATTTTTTTATTTTAAAGATGTGGGGTACAATTCAGGGTTAGGAATACAAATGTTCATTATGCAGGTACCCTTGTTGATGAGGTGTTCCCCCGCCTTCCCCAGGCAGATTCCCACTACTGCCAATTCCACTTTCCCACTCCCCTCCCAGTAGTTTCCTGCTACTGCCAATCTTTTTCTTGTAGTATTATGATAATTGTTCAAGGTTTGCTTATGAGTGAGAACATGTGATACTCAGTTCTTTGTTTCTGTGAAATATTTCTCAGTATTATAGACTCTAAGTCCATCCAGATTGCTGTGAAGTTCATGATTTTGTTCTTCTTTATGGCTGAGTAATATTCCATCGTGTATATGTATCACATTTTTAAAAAAATCCGGCCCTCTTTTGATGGGAAGCATGGTTGGTTCTATATTCTTGCTAATGTGAACAATGCTGTGACAAGTATCTCTTTTATAGAGTGGTTTGAGTTCTTCTGGGTATATTCCCAGTAGGGGGATTGCGGGGTCATATGGAAGGTCGATTTTTAGATCTTTTAGGAATTGCCACATTGTTTTCCACAGAGGCTGTACTAGTTTACACACCCACCAACAGCGTAGAAGTGTTCCCTTTCTGCCACATCCTTTCCAGCATCTGTTGTTTTTTGAGTTATTGATGATGGCCATCCTGACTGGAGCTAGGTGGTATCTCAGAGTAGTTTTAATTTGCATTTCTTTGATGACTAGTGAGGCTGAGCATTTTTTCATGTATTTGTTAGCTACTCGTATGTCTTATTTTGAGAAATGTCTATTCATATCTTTTGCCCACTTTGTAATGGGGCTATTTGCTTTTTTCTTTTTGGCATGTTTGAGTTCCTTGTAGATCCTAGATGTTAGGCCTTTGTCAGACATACAGTTGGCAAATATTTTTTCCCAGTCTGTGGGTTGTCATACTGCTCTCTCAATGGTTTCTTTGGCTTTGTAGAAACTTGTCAGTTTGATGAGGTCCCACTTGTCTATCTTATCATTTTTAAATGCATGTTAATACATATTGATTTACTTTTTTAGCTGATGTATTCTATCATATGAATATATCATGCATTTTATGTCCATTCCTTTATATTGGGATTTTAATTATTTCTAATATTTTTGTTCTTATAAACTAAGCTTCAGTATCTCATTGTACTAGTTTCAGACAGTAGATGAATTTACTGTATTAAAGATTTCAGAGAATCTACTATGTGAAACTAGAAATGGAACTTCTGAGTTACAGGATGTGCAGGTTCTTTTTATCTGTGCTAATAAGTATTGTCAAATTTCTTTTTAACATGGCTGTATCACTTTACACAAGTGGTGTGTGAAACGTCTATTTTTTTTCATACTCTTACCAATAATTGATGTGGTGAGTCTTTTAAATTTTGGTCAGTGTAAAGGATGAAACCTGGCATTTTGTTGTGTTTTTATTTTGTTTGTTTGTTTTTATAAACTGCATCTCATTGATTTCTTTAAAGGCAAAATATTTTTTTTTTTTTTTGATTTGGAGTCTCACTCTGTCACGCAGACTGGAGTGCAGTGGCCGCTCCCCGCCACCACAGCTTCGACCTGCTGGGCTTCGGTGATCCTTCCGCCTCAGCCTTCCGAGTAGCCGGAATTACTGGCACGTGCTACCATGCCCGGCTAATTTTTTTATTTTATTGTAGAGATGAGGTCTCGCCTGCCCAGGCGAATCTCGAACCTGCGGGCTCAGGCAATCCACTCACCTCAGCCTCCCAAAGGCGCGGGATTACAGGCTGAGCCACGGAGCCCAGTGGCAAAATACTTTTTGTACTCATTGTTCATTTTCTTATTTGTTAATTGCCTGTTCATGTCCTTTGCCCATTATTAATTTTGGTGTTTATTTCTATTGATTTATAGGAGTTATGAATGTATTCTGAAAATGAGTTTTTTTTGTTTCAGAGATGAAGTTAAAACTATAAAACAAAAATATATGAAACACTACAACATAAATATTTACCAATAAAAATAGATGTCATATCCAATTAGAACAAAATGAATTCACAAGGACATTTTAATTTTAGAATAAAAATTAAAACTTTATTCTAAAATGATAAAAATTTATTTCTTTACACTTAAGTATTTAATTAACTACAGTTTTTATGTATATTATGGGAGATAGAATTTTTTTAAAATAAGGAAATTCTATTGTTCCAATATCACCTAATGGACAGTTCATTATTTCTCTGCTAATTTTTATGCCTCCTGTCTTTTATACAGTGATACCCTATATATTGGGTATGATTCTGGTGTTTCTAATTTGTTCCATTGTTTTGTCTATCTTTTCTGCCAATAACATACTGCTTTTTTTTTTTTTTTGATTAAATAACCACCTCATAAAGAATTTTGATTTTTTTCATAGAGCAAATCTTCTTTCTTGTTCTTTTTCTGAAGTATCTTTTATATTGTGGACATTTGTTTTCCCGTATAAATTTTAGAATATTGTTTAAATTTCCAGGAAACATTCTATTGGCATTTTGATTGGAAATACATTTAATTTAGGTAGTAATTTGAAAAGGAACATTTTATGATTTGGGGTTTTTTGTCCATGATCATGATCTATCTCACCATTTATTCAGGTTTTCTTTTTATGATCTTTGATAATATTTTGTCCATTTTTCCCCATAAAGTTTTACATGGAGCTTGGTAGATTCACTTTTATAGTGATCTTTTGTTGAGATATTGTATACTTTTGTAGCAGCTGTAAATTCTATCTTGTTTTCTATTATATTTTCTTATTGGCTATCACTTGTATTTAAATACTATTGATTTTGTATGTGCTTATTATATGTCTAGCAATCTTGGCATATTTCCTATCAGTCCTAATAGTTTGTCTGCAAACAATGACAATTTTGTTTCATTCTTATCTTATTGCTTTGGCTAAGACTGAATATCAGCATGAAAACTATAAATGTGGGATAGAGGGAATTTTCTTTTCTTTTTTTTTTTGAGTTGGAGTCTCACTTTTTCACCCAGACTGGAGTGCAGTGGCCGCTCCCGGCCACCGCAGCCTCGACCTGCCGGGCTCCGGCGATCCTTCCGCCTCAGCGTTCCGAGTAGCCGGAATTACAGGCATGCGCTACCACGCCTGGCTGATTTTTTTTTTTTGATTTATTGTAGAGATGAGGTCTCGCTGCCCAGGCGGGTCTCGAACTCGCGGGTTCAGGCAATCCACTCACCTCAGTCTCCCAAAGGCGCGAGATTACAGGCTGAGCCACCGAACCCAGCTGAGGGAATTTTCTTGATCTTATAAAGGACATATGACCAAAATTATAGCACATATCACATTTAATGGTTAAACTTTATGGCAAAAGTTTAGATACTTTTTCATTAAAGCCAAGAAAAAGAGATCCTCATCCTCTCTCATTCTACTCAATATTATATAATAAGTAGCTGTTTTGGGCCGATATGTTCTTATCAGGTTAAGGGCATTCCATTCTATTTCTAGTTAGATAAGAGTCTTTTTCATGAATGATGTTTCATGTTATTAAATTCATATTCTGTATGTATCAAGATAAACATATGTATTTTTCTTCATCATACAGTTAATATGGGGCATTATGTTGAAAGGGTCTGATATTAAATCATTCTTGCATTTATGAGATAAATCCTTCTTTGACAATGTTGTATTTTTACAGACTGATGAATTCAACTTGCTAAATTTTATGCTTGGTTTCTTCTCTATGTTCATTTGTGAGGTAAGTCTATATCTCATTACATTTATTTTTTTTGTTTTGTTTTTTCTTGCTTGCATTATCAAGGCTATGTTAGTCTCATATAATACAATGAGTGGGAAGCTCTTACTCTTACTCTATTTTCCCTTAAACAAATTGTATAAAATATTCTGCTCCTGAAAATGGTAACACTGGTTTATGTGATGTCAATTTTTTGAAGCCATTGTCTGGAATGCAGTGAATTGTAAATGTTCCATGGAAAGAAAGGTAAATCTAGATGGAGGCAAAGTTCTTTGCATTGTAATGAGATATTTACATTGAATTTTCAGTTGATACAGCAATATAAAATAGACACTGAATGCCAGAATGAAGTGTCATTCTCAAATACAAATTTTTAAAGGTGAATCAGGGCCAGTTTCATGAGTCTTGGATCCTTTATTCCGGAACCATGGCTGTTATATCTAATTGATGTATTGTTCCTTTTTCAATATGTTGGTGTTCCTTACTAGTTCTGTTTAGGTTTTTCACCTAATAGTCCATTTCAACTGATGATGTTAATGCTGAATCAGCTTTATTTTGGTTGGTATTTGTCTAGCATATCTTTTTTGTGGCTCTTATTTTTTCAAAAATGATATTTTAGTTTGAGTCCAGGTCTCTTAAGCAGATTAATAAAGAACTTTTGTTGTTGTTAATTTTTGAAATCCAATCTGAGGTCTCTGTCTTTTAATATACTAATTTAATCCATTTAAATTTAATATGATTATATAAAAATTATAGATCATATCTATCATATTGCTTTATTTTTCTGCTTACCATTTATTTTCTCTCTTTTTGATGCTTTTCTTGGTTTGGTAAAATATAAAATTTGGTTTTGCTGTTTTTACTCTCTTTTCTCTGCCTTTGCAGAGATTCTCCACCTCCCATTTTGACCCATGGTATTGCTTATTCGCTTTGTGTACAAGCCTTTTGAAACTTAATTAAACCTATTATATTCTGTGTTTGAAGTAGAGAACAAAGTTTTAAATGTAAAAAAATTGCAGTCCCATTCTTTATTTTCAACATTTTGTTTTTGTGCCATTTTAAATATATCTTTTGTAAAGAGCTTATATTTAGCTTTGGCCATGTTTTTCAACCTAACTTGAGAATCTTTGTCTTTTAATAACCCACTGACTTCTATTCTTTTGAAAAAAGTGTTTTGTCTGGCGTTGCTCTTGTCTTTCATTTTTCCTCTTCTGTCTATTATGTGCTTTTAGTTTCCTTCTTTCTAACTTTTGCTGGAATGAAATCTCTTTGTTGTTGGTTCTTTCCGCCCCTTCACAAGGTATTGATATTTTAGCATCTAAATTGTATTCTACTAGTGAGAATTTTTACAGTTTTAATAAACATTTAAAACATATATTTCTTTATTAATTTCATGCGCTAAAATTTTTGTCAGCCGGGCTCGGTGGCTCAGCCTGTAATCCTGCGCCTTTGGGAGGCTGAGGTGAGTGGATTGCCTGAGCCCGTGGGTTCGAGACCCGCCTGGGCAGCAAGACCTCATCTCTACAATAAATCAAAAAATCAGCTGAGCATGGTAGCGCATGCCTGTAATTCTGGCTACTTGGAAGGCTGAGGCAGAAGGATCGCCGGAGCCCAGCAGCGGCTGCGGTGGCCGGGTGCGGCCACTGCACTCCAGTCTGGGCGACAGAGTGAGACACCAACTCAAAAAAAAAATTTTTTTTTGTCCACTTAGATAAAATTTAAGTTTAACAATAATTTTATTTATTTAATTTCATTTTTGGACCTCATAAAGATATGAATTCTTATTTCCATATTGATACTTTTTCCCTTAAATATCATATCCTCTTTTAAAATTGATGTCAGTTTCTGGGTTCTATCATTATGATTCCTCCCATTCCTGTCTTAAATCTTAATACTTTGTCTTTTTGCCCCGTATTTTGGGAGAATTTCTTAAAGTAATCTTGAGATTACAAATCGGTTTACATTTAAATGTATTCTACTATTCAATTCCTTTATTGAGTTATTATTTTTGAGATTAAAAAATTCTAATAACTCTTTCTATACTTAGGTTGTCTCGACTCTTCAAAAAATGAAACCTACTGCTATTTTAAAAAATAAGTTTTGTTGTGGGATAATTTATGTATAATAAAATTCACCACTTTTAAGTGTACAATTCACCAAGATTTGACAAATGTATACTGTTGTGTGACCTTTATCACAATCATCATATAGAATTTATAACCCCAGAAAGTTTCCTTTTGCCTAGCTGTAGTCAAGCCCTTCTTGCAAATTACTCTTCTGTTTTCGGTTACTTTAGTTTTGCCTTTTTTAGGAGTTCATGTGAATGCAATCATTTATCCTTTACTCTTGGATGTCTGATATCTTTTATTTAGCATAATGCTTTAGAAATTCATTCATGTTGTTTCAGGTGTCAATATTTTACTGCTTTTTATAACTGAATAATATTCCTTTTTAATGATACAACACGTATTTATTCACCAGTTGATGGATATGCCGCCAATGTTTTAGACCTAATGAATAAATATGTTCTGAAAATTTATGCACAAAATTTTGGAATTGATGGGTCATATAGTATGTGTCTATTTAACTTTGTAAGAAGCTGCCAAATTTTTCAAATGGTTTCAAATTTTTCATTTCCTGCAATGTATACAAGCTGTATTTCTTCTTGAGTGAGCTTTGGTAATTTGTATTTTTCAAAAAATTTTACATAAGTTGCTGGCTGTTGGAAAAATATCAGGCTGGGAGAGGACCCTGGGCAGTTGTGGCAGCTTCTTATGGTCCCTGTCAGCATCACTGTAGCAATTGTGCTTACACTGAGTACAGCTCCTAGCATTGAAAAGTGACTCCTGATGAGAAGGCAGCTGTGGAGTTATGATTTTAAATGAAGTCCCATAGAGAAGGTAGGTGGCCTTGGGAACTTCTTTGCATTGAGTAATCCCTTTTTCTATAATTGCTACCTAGACAAAGTCTAAGGCTTTCCTCTGGTGTGGTGAGGATGTTGGCAGGAGCTCTAGAAAGCTGACATCAAAGAAGTGTCCCTTCTAGTGCAGAGGGGATAGGTCAGTAGCAAGTTTTCCTTCTCATTCTTAGGATGCTGTCTTCAGAGGAATCCAAATTTTCAGATATGTAGATAAGACCCCTACTTATTTTTCAGTAATGTGAGTTTTTTTTTATACTAACTGAATTGTCTCAGAGAGAGAATTAAGAAGGAAGCAGCTCATAATATATCATCATCTTTCTGAAATTCTATCATATCGCTTGTAATAGTTACTTATCACTGCATAACAAGTTATCCACATTTAACCTAATAAAAATAGCAAACATTTATTATCTCCCATGGGTTAAAAATCTAGGTGCTGCTCAGTCAGATGGTTCTGGTCCAACATCTTCCACTACATTTGAATCAAGGTGTTGACTGGGGCTATAGTCACCTCAAGGCTCAACTGCAGAAGGATGATTTTCCAAGTTGACTCACTTGGCTGCCTGAAGGCCTCAGAAGATCTGTTTCCAAGTTCATTTATGTGTTGTTGGCAAGTCTCCATTCCTTGCCACATGGACTTCTCCACATAGTTGCTTTATAACATGGCAACAGGCTTTCCCCAGAGAAGGTGTGAGGGAGAGAGACAGAGAGAGAAAGAGAGAGAGAGAGAGAGAGAGAGAGAGAGAGAGAGAGAGAGAGAGAAACACCCAAGATGTAAGGCACTGTCTTTTCATAGCCTAATCTTGGGGGTGACACCCTACCACATATAGTCTATTCATTAGAAATAAGTCAATCAATCCACATCAATGGGATTAGGATAACACAAGGGTATGTATGCTAGGAGATGGGGATCATATAACTTCTTACTTCATTATCTGTCCTCCAGTGTCTTGGTTTAGGTTTCCTCAGAAGCAGACCCTGGAGAAAGGATTCATTGGAAATAGTTTTTCTGCAGAAATGATCCCAGGGAACTTTAGTAGCATATGGAGAAGTGCCATGGGAAAGGTAAGAAAGTCCATTAAGGGAATAATTTAAAGCCAGTTACTGCTTTGGGCAACTAGAGCTCAATCCTGCTGAAGAACTCTAGATAACAGTGTGGAACGTGCTCAGCATTCTTCCAGCCATGGAGTGAGGAAGCTGTGGGATTTATCTACCAACCCTCTCCATCCATCCTTGTTTGAGAGCTGCTTTTGGAGGCAGTAATTCTGTGACACTTCTGCTTGCCCTGAATGTGCTAAGCCACCCCTAATACACTGCCCCCAATCCATTCTTTGGAGACAAATATGGAAAGATTATTGGGACACCAAGAGTGTCTTCTATACCGGTAGACTGTAAGCTTTACACAGGTAAGAACTGTATGGCCATCATTTTTTTTCTCCACTGTATCATCATTACCGAGCATATTACCTAACACATACTGCTGCACAGTAGCTATTTGTTGAAAGAATGCAGTTTGCTACTGATAGCACCATGAAGGAACTCACAGTGCAGTGAGGGAGACAGACTTACATACCACCAACTACAAAATAACAGAACAAGTGCTATCCTGTAGGTAGTCATGGAGCACTACTAGAGTCTAGGTTAGCAAGTGGCAACTCTGCCTGGAGTTGGAGAAGAGGCTTAGGAAGATTTCACACAAGAATAGATGCCTGAGCTAAGCTTAGAAACTGAGTAGGATTTTAGTGATGGGGTTTTATTGGTCAGATAACTTAGGAGGCAGTGCAGGAAGAACAAATGAGTGGCAGTGGTATTTGTCATTTACAAAAAGAGAGTGCAGGTATCCTGGATCCTCTGGCTCTTGCCCTTGTGCTTCCTCTACTCTGGAAGTCTCACATAGTGTGAACTCTTGGTGCTCTTTCTGGCATGCCATCTTGTCCATGAAGTCATCACCAGCTTGGTAGTCTGAACATGCATTAGTTCACTCTCCTCTCTTCTTCCCAGTAGACACACACACAACACACACACACAACGCAGTGGTTTCAAGTCCTTTTAGCAAAGATAATCTTTTCTTGATCTTTGAAAAGGCAGGTAAAATATATATATTCACACACCACAAATATTTTCTTTATGTATTTACTGTTTGTAGGAAGTCCAATCCTAATCCAGCATTTATTAAAACAAGACAGGATTTATTAAATTAGTTGAAGTTTATCAAATATGTACAGATCTTTACATAAATTAATTTGCTTGTTAAATATTTGTAAAATTTATTAAGACTTTGGAGAAACTTAAATACCAGGACTGCCCAGTTTAATTTGGCTTGATTTTTTGTTTTTAAACCTTAGAGACTGCTGAGACTATAAAGTACAGGCATAGGATTCTGGATGGTCAGGCGAGAGAGGGCCAGGGCAGCTGCCACTAGCTGAAGCCTGAAAAGTAGATAAGGAAAAGTGATGTCAGCACTATTGGGAGAATCTCTCTGTTTAGTAGGCATGGAGGACTGATGGTGTTGAGGACAGTGAGAATTTCCTGCTGTGTGGTGATATCATAAGAGCCAATGTCAGGGCGAAGCTGGAGTCATACACTCCTTTCCTCCTGTTTATTGATTCAACAACTGATTGAGCCCCAGTCATGTGCCAGCTATGAGTCCCATGGGGTGGGAATACAAGGTGACTAAGCTATGGGCCCAGCCCTCAAACAGCAAGAAAGATAGACCTATATATAAAAATTACAAATTCTGAGTTCAAACCCTATCTTCACCATTTACAGCTCTCTGACTTTGAAATGAGATAATCACATAGAATTGCTGGAAGTTTTAAGTAAGATGTATGAGAATATCTAGCTGAGAGGTCATTCCTGCCTTCTAGTTACATCTGGTGAATCAGTTGGCCCTGACGTTTCTACCATCTGGATGCCTGAACATCTTTTGGACCCGTCTACTTTGCTCCACGACCGTTGCTTCTGCCTGGTCTGAGCCACTGTCATCTCTCCTTAGAATAGCAACAATAGGCTTCTTCATAGTCTCCCTGAACTATTTTTGTCTTCTTCCAATTCAATCTTAAGACAGCAACCTGAGTGATTTTTATTTTTTTAAGGCCCAAGAATAATCATGCCACTTAGCTCACAGCTCTTCAATTCCTTCTCATTCCTCTTAGGAGAAAATCCCACAAGGTCCTGCCCTGTGTGTTCCTCCATAAGGGTCATGGAGGTCAATGCATCTGTGTTCAGGCTGCATGAGTTTAAATCCTGCCCCTGCCACTTCATGCAGTGGGGTTATGGGTAAGAGATGTAACCTTCCTGGGCTCCCAGTTTCTTCATTAGTATTACGGGGATGATAAGAATTTCTAAGGTCATTGTCACCATGAGATGAGACAAGTAGAGCACCTAGAATCATGTCAGGAACATGGTAAGAATGTGATGTTGTTATTACCTTTCCGACCTCATCTTTATCATATTTTCCTCATGCTCTCCTATATACACACTTGCCTCCCGAGCTCTATTCCTTCTGCTGCCTTTCTCTCTCTAGCCTCTGGTCTTTGATGATGCTGTTTCCTGTTTCTAACATTCGCTCCCTCCTACCTCCTTTTTTTTTTTTTTTTTTTGAGTTGGAGTCTCACTCTGTCGCCCAGGCTGGATTGCAGTGGCACACGCACGGCCATCCCAGCGTCGACCTGCTGGGTTCCAGCGATCCATCAGCCTCAGCCTTCCGAGTTGCCAGAACTACAGGCACACACGACCACGCCCAGCTAATTTTTGATTTATAGTAGAGATGTGGTCTCGCCAAGTTGTCCAGGCTGTTCTTGAACCCGAGGGCTCAGGCAATCCCCCCACCTCGGCCTCCCAAAGTGCTGGGATTACAGGCTTGAGGCACTGCACCCAGCCTTCCCACCTCCTTTGATTACATTCTAAGTCTTAATTTAAGGATCACATACTCTAGGTGATCTTCCTGATTCCCTCCTCATAACAGTTTTTTTTTCCCCCTCTTTCTCTCTATTCCATGTGCCCATAGCACCTGTGTCTTTCTTCTATAACATTCATTCCACGGTGGCCACCTAAACAACTGGCTTCTCGGCAAGGTCCAAGCTCCTTGAGTCAGGGGTGCCTTGTACCTGTTCACTGTGATTCACCATCTTTTGCTCATGTATGGTGCTTAACAGGTAGCTGGCAGTGGATGACTGTATTTGCAATACCCTGTAGCTAAACTGTCTATACCATAGTATAACATGCTGTAGCAGAACTATTGTAAACTATTATGGGAACATAAATATTTGCCTCCCAGAAGTTCAGACATGTCCCCCAAAAGAAAAAGCATCTGCTGAGAGTTCCTGACAGATATCAAACCCTTCTACTAGGTTTCCCACTGGTAGGTAGTGGCAGCAGGGGTTTGATTTGGTGAGATTGGTGGGCTGGCTGGCTGTCTCAGTGTCTGTTTCTTCATGCCCAGTAGATTCTGGCAACCTCTGAGATTAAAGAGTGAATTTTCCCAAGAAAACGAAGGACCCACATGTCCTCTGGAGTAGACTGACTCTATCCTAGGGAAATGAAGGGGAAAATATACAAATTGCTAAGTACTTGGATATTGTAGTTGGAATCTGGAGAATGCTACATTTTCTGCAAAGTTATCTAAAAAATAATTCTGGAGTAGAGAATCTTGTGTCCTAAATTGACATATGGTCTTTCCAAAGACGATGATCTTTATTTGGTTCTAAGTTTGGTTGGGGTTTCTAACACTTTAGTTATCTTAGGGTTCTGTGCCTTGTGAACTGTCTAAATCAATCAATCAATCAATCAATCAATCAATCAATCACATTTCTAGAAAAGTATATAGAGTAACCCCCAAAATGGAAATTTATTTATAAAAAATCGTGAACTTACTCTCACACATTTAAACTCGTCATTTTCAAAGTATTCTTCATTTGATGCAATACACCTATTGAGATGCTTTTTCCACTGCTCAAAACCATTTTTGAACTCATCAATTTTGATGCCTTTTTTGAATAATCAATTTTAGCGCTTCTGCCATTTTTTGTTTCACCTCTTCCACATCGCAAAACATTTCTCTTTGAGGACTTTTTTTCATCCAGGGAAACAAAAAGAAGTTGTTCAGTGTGAAATCAAGTGAATAGGATGGGTGGAGCCTGGGGGTCATACTGTGTTTTGGTTAAAAACTGCTGAACACTCAGGGTGTTAAGGGCAGGTGTGCTGGTAAATCTCCTATCATGAAATGGGCAAACGCATTGAAAGACTCTCCAAAAAAAAATAATAATAATTCACTGAAGCCGAACACAACCTCTCACAAAATGCTAGTTGGCATATTGATGCCGATGGGTTCCTAGAACACTTATCTAGCAGGGGAAGCCTGTACTGCAAGGGGTTTGCCCTCCAAAAAATAATTCCCTTTTTTGGGGTCCCCCCATATTCTCTGGTGACTCATATAATTGTCCCCAAATTAAATCTGGAGTAAAGAACAGATGGGCTTGTGTCCTCTCCCTTTTGCCTAAGAAGCCTATGCTCTTAGGATTCCTGAGCTCTAATCAGGGAGCTAGAACATACATATGTTCCAGAGAAAATAAAAATCTCAGGAAGTCTAACGGTAACTGGGCATGGTGGGTCATGCCTGGAATCTCAGCATTTTGGGAGGCCAAAGCAGGGGGATTACTTGAGGCCAGGAGTTCAAGACCAGCCCAGGCAACAACAAGCCTAGATCTTATCTCTAGAAAAAAAATCAAAAAATTTAGCTAGGTATGGTGGCATATGCCTGTAGTCCTAGCTACTTGGGAAGCTGAGGTGAGAGGATCACCTGAGCCCAGGAAGTTGTGGCTGTAGTGGGCCATGATCGTGCCACTGCACTTCAGCCTGGGTGATGAGTAAGACCCTGATTCAAAAAAAAAATGTCTAAGGTTAGAATAAAAGTATGAACTTGCTTCTTAATCTGGCGGGACGTCATGGGGAGTGATCAGTCTTGAGTGAATGGCTTAAGGAGGGCTACTGGGAGGAAGGTGAATTTTGAGCATCTATCTAGTTATGGAGAAGTGGTATTCTAGGTGTGAAGAAGAGTCCCAGAGAGGGCCCAAGTGGGTTGGGAGGGAGGTGAGAGACAGGAAAACCTGCAGGAGGGAGCATCTCACAGGCATGGGGGGTGTGGGGCCAGGTCACTATCTAGAAATCATGCAAATTGGAAATGTGGATGCTGCCAGTGACCTAAGAATGGAGAAGGCTTATTTTCCTCTGGGTCCCTTCATTATTGAAACACTTATTGAGCCTCTACTTGAGTCCAGAC
>NW_007252902.1:130897-223587 GCF_000164805.1 Carlito syrichta | reverse complement strand
TGAGTCCAGACCCTAAGCTAGATGGAATTAAAAAAATGGCAAGGATCATAAGACAGCATCCTCACTTCAAAGGACCTCATGGTCGAGGGAGACATAGGAAGAAAATATTACACCATAGTCTGTAGCGGTCAACCCAGGGGGGCAGGGCATCAGAAGCAGTTCAGAGAGAATGTGATGTGGCTGAAGGATGTGTCGTCATCCCAGGCAGAAAGAGACATTTCGGGCAGAAAATAAAGGTATCCCAAATTTAGAATTCTGAATGAGTCTAATATGTTTAATGGAAAAAGCAAGAAACTCAGGGTGACTGAAGCTTTCAGGGCAAAATGGGAATTATTTGGCCATGATGCTGGAGAAGGAGTTTTAGAGACAGAGAGAGAGAGAGAGACACTCACCCTCTACTCTGCTGGCAGAGGAGCTGGCAGAAGATCTCCACAAGGAAGCAACATGAGCACATTTACTTCCAAGATAATAGCTCTGTAAATGTTGTGAAGGACAGAGTGAAATTAGACAAAACCCACGGCAGGGACGACAGCCACTAGTTTAGTTAAGGTTTTGTGACAGTCCTGGCCACTGAGTGACAATGGGCTTGGAATGGGTCAGGGCAATGGGACTGGAGAAGGGGTTATTTTTGAAGACCTGTTCGGGGTGGTTTCTACTTTTTCCAGAAGAAGCTCTTTCACTCTATTTCCATTAGTTCCCATTGAATGAAAACTCAGGTCCCTTTCCTTCAGCCTTCACCCCTCTTTCTCCTACAGAAGTTGAAAGTGGCTTAATGGGGCAATGCATACAATGAATTCCACTCAGTGGAAAAGCAGAGCTGACAGAGACTTTTTGCAGTGTCAGCTGGAGAGACCAAACATTGTATTTAGTGCACGTTTGACTTGCTGGGTAGTGTGTGTGTGTGGTGGGGGTTGGGTCTCACAGACCAATCTTTTCTTGCTTCCCTCTTCACTCCATGCAAGGTGAAGCAGGCCTCTGTTTCCTCTGCCTGGATAGCCATTCACTTGCAGACTCATTGTGCTCACGCACTGGACAATGACTCTGCTTCCAGCGCAGCAATCGGCCCCTTCTACAAAGGCCAGGAATGCTCTGTGGTCATCAGAGGAAGGGGAGTCGCATTGGCCTTTGGCTGCCTGGACAAGGCCAACACTTTGCCTCCCTGGCTAGGATGGATGGTTCAAGATGGCAGGACTATGAGTGCCATACAAGTGCAGTGAGAGACAGAATTAATTGCTCTCAAGGGCATCTGAGAAGCAGCTTGCTTTGAACAGGATCTTAAAAGGTGGCAGCAAGTTTGCCTTTGTCTTTCAGGTTGAAAAGTGGGGGATTGTGCTCTAGAGGGTTGGGACCACAATGGCTCTGAGGATGGCTGGCTTGGGTGGGCCCTCACTTTCTGTTCCTCAACCTCACAGACTCTCAGCTGGACCCACTATTCACAAGGGAAGCGAAGGATCCTGGAAACACTGTCCCCAAAGTGTGATGTAATGGAGGCCGAAGCACGATCGGTTTTGTTCTAGGGCAGCTGCATCATGTGAGGAAAAATGGAGACATCTCCTGTCACTCATCTCAGTGTTCACCTCCCAGCCCAGTGGTGATTAGGCATTGAAGGCAGCTGTTAAAGTGCTGCTTTTAACTGGAACAAAATGCATCTGTTATCTGGCAAGAAGACCGGTTACACTATCAGCAGCCATCAGTGCCCTGGCATCAAGTAGGTTATTAGGCTGGCAGAAACCAGGGGCCTGAAAGAAGGCTTTACTGGGGCATCTGAGTCAGGAGCAAGGACATACCCGGGGAGAGAGTGGCTTCAGATGAGACTCAGGGCTGGTAGAGTAGGTGACCATCACATATGTGGAAGAGGCACAGGAAGGAGGACAAATGGACTCCAAAATAAAACTTAATCTACTTCCAAATTTTTCTTAGACCCAGCTCAGGGATTGAAAGGCATGGATTCCTAGTGGTGCTATCTGCATTGGGGCCCATCTGCTGTTTTCCCCTGCACAATGGCTGCCCGTTTGGGGTTGTGACCCAGAAGTCGCTGTGGTTATCAACTGGGAGAGCTCAAACTGACACATGAAAAGCAGCTTTGTTTAGTGTCCTTGACATAACTAACCACATATTAACAACAGAGCCTTGTGGTATTGAGGCTCCTGTTTGTTCAGAATCTTAATAGGTGGGCTTTGTGCACATAGATTTCTAATACTGCTTACCCTGTATTTTAAGTCAAAGTGGGTCTTTGTGTGAAGGATTCTCCACCTCCTTTTCCCTTTCTACAAAGAAGATAAGTGTTTTCACTCACCTTTCGTGACTTACAAGCAGCTGAATAGCACTTGTGGTGTTTGAATGTCATATAATAGGCATTGTCACCGATAGAGAAATGTCCTTTTCCGTGTTTCTGAGCGTGCCTATGCTTACTACCTCTCTTACCTGGGAGCTCTTTCTCCCTCTTTATAAACTGGCTGTGAACAATTCTGTCCCCATTTTAGTTTAAAGCATGTATGTCCTTGGAATGCTGTGTGGGAACTGTTGTTCCCCTGGGAGACCATTTTGTGTCCAGCCCTTTCAGCAGACCCCAGTCAGGTCGCAGCTGGGCATGTGGGAGTTGGGGAGTGGGGCTGCTCTGACCTGGTTGATGCGATTTCAGAGAAGAGCCATATTCTAGAAATGTCAGGTGTTGAGGGCGTTGGGAGATGGTGATGATGGTGCTTGTGGTGATTTGGAGCCTAAAAATGTAGGAGGAGACCATCATCTATAGTCAGTCACATCCTCTGTAATACAAGAACCTGGTACCACAGGAGCATCTCACTCCCTTTTCCATAAAAAGTTCATATTTAAATAACTTCAGACATGAAGTTAGTGGCAGTTTGCTCTTAGTTACAGGAATCTTCAGTTGCATGAGGTTTATGACTTTGGGTTCTTTATAAATGTTACGGAGTAAAAAGTGGAATAGCTGTAAAATTAAGTCAGGATCCCTGAGATTTCTATTTTGGTCAAGTTATGCAAAAAAGAGTTTTGGTTCAAATGATATCTCTTAGTTTAAAACAGTGCCTGGCCAATAGGCTCCACTACAGCTGTCACCAAAGATCTACTGAAACATCTATGTACATTAAAAACAGAGCTGGGCACGGTGGCTCATACCTATAATCCCAGCACTTTGGGAGGTGGAAGCAAGAGGATTGCCTGAGCCCAGGGATTCAAGACTAGCTTGGATGACATGGAAAAACCATTTGATTCATAATAGATGAAAAACATTAACCAGGCATAGTGGTGCATGCCTGTGGTTACAGCTCCTTGGAATGCTGAGGTGGAAGGATCACCTGATCCCAGCAGGTCAAGGCTGCAGTGACTATGAATGTGGCACTTCACTCCAGTCTGGGTAACAGAGTGAGACTTGAACTCAAAAATAAATAAATAAAGCATACAACTAAGTGCCAACATTTATTTAATTTTAATTTTTTTAAACTAAAGATAGTTTTTATTTTGAAACAATCTCAACCTATGGAAAAGCTTATCAAATTTACAGAATATTTTCCCTGAACCATTTATAAGTTGCCTAAATGATACCTTATCTCCCCTGAATACTTCACTATGCAATTCCTCAGACAAGGACATTTTCTTTTATAAACTTAATGTAATCATTAAAATTAAAAAATTGACATCGATACAGAAGCTACCATTTAATTTACAGACTCCATTCAAGCTTCATCAATTGTCCAATAATGTCCATTTCAGCAAAATAATCCAGTCCAAAATGACTTGCTGTATTTAGTTGTTATATCTCTTTAGTCTTCTTCAATTTGAAATGGTTTCTTGGAATACAAAAACCTTCATGCTTAAAGATCACAGGTCGGTCATTTTTTAGAATGTTCCTCAATTTCGCATTACTTATCCTTGACAAAATAAGATAAAAGTGCTGCCGTGGTTCTTCTCATTGCATCCTATCAAGCAGCATACCATGCTGATTTTTTCCGTTGCTGGTGATGTTAACTTAAAAAAAATTTTTTTTTTATTTAAAAAAGTTGTGGGGTACATATGAGGATTTGTTGCATATCTAAATTGTGTGAAGGAGAAGTTTGGGCTTCTAGAAAGCCCTCTTCCCTGTCAGTAGTGACCGTGATACCCAAAGGGAAATTGTATGTCTGTTATTCCCCTTCATATCCTCCTTCCTTTATCAGTGCCCAGTGTCTGTTGTTCCCACTTTTGTGCCTGCATGCTCAGTGTTTACTGCCCACTTGTGATTGAAAACATGCGATATTTAGTTTTTTTTGTTTCTGTGATAGTTCACTTAAAATGGTAGTTTCCAGCTGTATCCATGTTGCTGCAAATGACATGATTTTGTTCTTTATGGTTACATACTATTTCATCATGTATATGCACCACATTTTCTTTTTTTTTTTCTGAACCAAGAAATTTATTAAAGGGGCAGTTACACGAAGGGACTGTAACCGAGGAAGGGCAAGAGAGAGAAAGAGAAAGAGAGACTGAGAGAGAAAGAGAGTAAGAGAGTAAGAGAGTGGTGGGGACAGAGAGAGAAAGCAAGAGAGAGAGAGAGAGAGAGGGCGACAGAGTGTGAGAAAAAGCAAGAGAGGAGAAAGTGAGTGAGAGAGGGGGAGAGAGGGTGAGAGAGAGTGAAAGAGAAAGAGAAAGAGAAAGAGAAAGAGTAAGAGAGGAGAGAGAGAGAGAGAGAGAGAGAGAGAGCGCTGCACCACATTTTCTTTATCCAGTTCACTTTCAGTGGGCATCAGGGTTGGTTCCATGTTTTTGCTATTGTGAATAGTGCTGTAATAAGTACATGCATGCAGGTGTCTTTTTGGGAGAGTGATTTATGTTCCTCTGGGTATATTCCTAGGAGTGGGATTGCTGGGTCAAATGGTAGCTCAATTTTTAGTTCTTTGAGAAATTGACACACAGCTTTCCACAAAGATTGAACTAGCTACATTCCCACTAACAGTGTAGAAGCATTCCCTTTTCTCTGTAGCCTTGCCAACACCTGTTGCCTTTTGACTTTCTAATGATAGCTATTCTGATGGGTGTGGGTGGTATCTCATTTTGGTTTTGAAATAGGTACCAAAATTTAAAGTGAAGTTATACTAACCATAAAAAAGAACTGCCCAGATAAAGACAAATGCCATTCTGGCCACCTGAAACAGATAACTGGAAAATGTTAGGAAGGTACTTCATGCTCTTTCCTTCTTGTGTCTCTGAGACTCGACTGTGTATAAGTGCCAACCTAAAATGTAGATATTAGGGGAGCTAATATCTTCTCTGCAGCTCTTCACATTAATTATCTTGTACCTACTTGAATTCTGAGATGCACTGACAATACCTGAGTAGAAAACAAAATGAGGGATTGTGGAGGCCCATTTCACTCTAAAGACCCCATAAGTGAAGCACTGTAGGAAATGCAGAGAAGAAATATGTGCTAGAAATTATTGATTAAGAAGTTCAGAAAACTAGACAAGGATTATGTAGATTAATGGTTCTCTAATCGAGACTAGATTGTCACACACATGTAGAATGGAGCTAATGCAATTAATTCACCATGTCTTTGGTCAAACTCTAAGGGCAGATATAGCTCCCTTGTTGAAGGACAGTAAGTTCTGTTAAACTACTGTGAATGAGGGAGACTCGAGGAAATGCATACTGCTAAGAATGATCAATGTCCATATCCAGGTTTACAATTCAAAAAATTCTTTGACATCTTCAGTAGGACTAACACAACATGAATAAAAGAAAAGACTGTAGGGTGAGATGAAAAGAAAAATGTAGAGATATGGCAGGATAGAAAAAAACCCTAAAATTGTAATAGCAGTACTTAGAAACAAAAAGAGGCAATGGAGAACATATTATTTTACATCAGAAAATCATATTGTTTTGCAGGACAAATGTCAAAGTCTCTATAAGAACGCAGAGGAGAAAAAAGGATGAAAAATGTGAGATAAAATGATCGAAGTGAATAACAGGATAACAGAGAATGGAGAACCAGAATATTGATAATTGGTGCCTTTGAAGTAGGGGACAGAATAAGTGGAAAGGAATAAACCCAAATATGTGAGAAAGATAACTTTTTTTGAACAAGAGAAACACACATAGACATCTTGAAAAAAGATTGAATTACAATGAAAAATTTTAAACTCTAAAAAAATCACATAGAAAAACTTGATTATCTACAAAGAAACAAAAGTGCACTTGAATTTAGACTTCTTAACTACATTAAATTTCAGAAACTAATGAAGTATCTGTAGGATTTTGAAGGGCAATAGTTGTGATTCAATAGTTTAAAGCCTTAGTGTCTTTGCTATGTAAAGGTAACAGGAAAACACCCTTGAATATTCTTAGCCCCAAATATACAAGGTTTAGAAAATATACCACATATATACATTTTAAAGATTTCTATTACTGGGCGTGGTATAGCTTGGATACTTGGAAGAGTGAGGCGGAAGGATTGCTGGAGTCCAGCAAGTCGACAGTGGGGTGGTCGTGAGTGTACCACTGCACTCCAGGCTGGACGATGGAGTGAGACTCTAACTAAAAAAAAAAAAAAAAAGGTCCAATAATATTAATAATAATAATAATAGGAAACATATCAGGTATTTACTGTGTGCCAGACACTATTCTAAGACACATTAACTGATTTAAACTTCCCACAACATTATGAAGTATGTACCATTAATATGCCCATTTTGCGGATGAGGAGCAAAGGGACAGAGAAGTTAAGTAAGGTGAATCTAAGGTTACACAACCAGTATTTGAACTCACTCATTGCTCTTAATCATTATGCTCTACCACCTTTCTGTTATAAAAGGCTGGTTCTAGCTCCAAGATTAAGTTACAGATAGTATAAGTTACTTTTTTTGTGTGATTATAAAACTGAATACAAATGTCTTATTTTTGAAAAAGGATATTGTTAGGTCTATAAAATACAAAAATAATACAAAGTAATCACAATAATCTGGAGTTAAAATCTTAAATAATATAACCAAATGCCGAAACAATTACTTTGAGTACTCACTTTCAATTGTTTTTGGCATTTTAAGAAATCACAACCCTTCTCTGAGTCTTAAATTTCTGAAAAATATGAGAAACTCAAAGAATACCTTTTCATTATTTATCTGACAATTAGAGAAATACATACTTCAGAATGTGTTGAAAAATGTAAAGGAAACAGATACTAGAAATAAAAACTAGAAAAATAAATGTACCCAGGCTTGGTGGCTCAGCCTGTTAATCCTGCGCTTTGGGAGGCTGAGGTGAGTGGATTGCCTGAGTCTGTGGGTTCGAGACCCACCTGGGCAACTTGGTGAGACCTCAACTCTACAATAAATCAAAAATTAGCCGGGCATGGTAGCGCCTGCCTGTAGTTCCAGCTACTTGGAAGGCTGAGGTGGAAGGATCGCCGGAGTCCAGCAAGTCGAGGCTACAGTGGCTGGGAGCATGCCACTGCACTCCAGTCTGGGCGACAGAGTGAGACTCGAACTCAAAAAAAAAAAAAAGAAAAAAGAAAAATAAATGTGAAATATATAATAAGTGATAGAAAGCAGAGATTAAAATAAGGAAGCAAGAATCCAGATCACCAAAGTAAAAGCCCAAATATGGGACACAGAAGACAAAAATATCATAGAAAAAACATCAACAAAACAAAAAGTTGATTATTTGAAAGAATAAACAGGATTGATGGACCCCTAGCTAGAATGACCAAGAAGGAGAGAAAAAGCCCAAATAAACACAACCCAAGTCGGGCTCGGTGACTCAGTCTGTAATCCCAGGCTTTGGGAGACCGAGGTGAGTGGATTGCCTGAGCCCGTGGGTTTGAGACCCACCTGGGCAACTTGGTGAGACCTCATCTCTACAAAAAAAAAAAAAAAAAAAATTAGTCTGGCGTGGTAGCACACGCCTGTAGTTCCAGCTACTTGGAAGGCTGAGGTGGAAGGATCGCTGGAGCCCAGCAGGTCGAGGCTGCGGTGGCTGGGAGCATGCCACTGCACTCCAGTCTGGGCGACAGAGTGAGACTTCAACTCAAAAAAACCAATCAACCAACCAAACAAACAAAAAACACAATCAGAAATGCAAAATATCAAATGATAACTAACTCTGAAGAAATAAAAAAGATTATCAGAGACTACTATGAATACCTGTATGGAAACAAACTTGTTAACCTAAATGAAATGGAGGACTTTCTGACATCACACAATCTCTCAAGAAGACATTGAGACACTAAATAGACCAGTAATAACCCAGAAAACTGACTTCATCATAAGAAAACTACCTACCAAAAAAAAAAAGCCCGGGACCAGATGACTTTCCAGCAGAATTCTACAAAACATATAAGAAGGAGCTGACACCAATCCTACTGAAAGTATTCCAGGCAACTGAGAAAGACTGAATTCTCCCCAGATTATTTTATGAAGCTAACATCACACTGATACCCAAACTGGGTAAAGATCCAACAAAAAAATAACCACAGGCCAATATCCATAATGAACATAAATGTAAAAATTTTCAACAAGATTCTAGCAAATAGGATACAACAATACATCTTAAAAATCATCCAGCATGACCAAGTAGGCCCCAGGATGCAGGGATGGTTTGACATCACAAGACTACAAATGTAATTAAATACATCAACAGATGTAAAAACAAAACACATGATTACATCGTTAGATGGAGAAAAAAGCTTTGATAAAATCCAGCATCCCTTCTTGATAAAAACCCTCGAATAAAGGCATATAAGGAACATACTTCAAAATAGTAAGTGCCATTTGTGGTAAACCCACAGCCAGCATATTGCTAAATGGACAGAAACTGGAAGCATTTCCCCTGAAAACCAGAACAAGACAAGGCTGCTCACTCTTAACCCTCCTGTTCAACTTTGTGTTGGAAGTCCTAGCAAGAGCAATTAGACAAAAGAAGGAAATCAGGGATATCCAAATAGGTAAAGAAGTTATCCCTCTTTGCTGGTGACATGATCCTATACCTCAAAAATCAAAGAGAATCTGTCAAAAACCTCCTTGCACTGATAAAGGACTTTGGCAAGGCCTTGGGGTACAAAATAAAAGTGCAAAAGACAGTTGCATTCCTATACACCAACAACAAACAGGCAGAGAACCAAATAAAAAGCACAATCCCATTCACAATAGCCACACAAAGAAAGAAATACCTTGGCATCTTCCTAACCAGAGAAGTGAAAAAACCTCACAATGAAAACCAAAAAACTCTGTTCAAAGAAATCCAAGAAGACACAAACAAGTGGAAAAATATTCCATGCTCATGGATAGGAAGAATCAACATTGTTAAGATGTTCATCCTACCAAAGACAATCTACAGATTCAACACAATACCCATTAAATTACAAACATCATTCTTCTCAGACCTGGAAATGACAATACAGAAATTCATGTGGAAACATAAATGACCACAAATAGCTAAAACAATCCTTAGCAAAAGAAACAAAGTATGAGGTGTCACACTTCCAGACTTTAAACTTTACTATAAGGCTATAATAATCAATACAGCCTGGTATTGATTCAAGAATAGGCATATGGACCAATGGAACGGGATAGAGGTTCTGGAAGCAAAACCTCAATTTCTCAATCAACTCATCTTTGATAACACCTCCACCAACAGCCACTGGGGAGAGGAGAACCTATTCAGTAAATGGTGCTGGGAAAACTAACTGATCACATGCAGAAAATTGAAACAGGACCTCTACCTATCATCATTTACAAAAATCAACTCTAAATGGATCAAAGACCTAATTGTAAAACCTCAAACTATACAAATCTTAAAAATGCAGGAGACACCCTTACAGAAATTGGAGTAGGCAACCAGTTCCTGATCAAAAACCCTGGTATCCATGCCATGAGAGATGGTAGACAAGTGGGACCTGATGAAACTGCCTAATGAAAGATAGTGTATCTCAGAATGGGTTTTCAAACAAAATGTGCTTTGCAGTAGACATTTATTTTAAAAAGTGCTGGAGTATGGCTAAAAAATGAATGAACTGGCAAAGGTATATCCGTTAGACGCAAACAAACAAACATGCAAAAACGAGTCCTTAGTCTTAAAGCAGTCGAAGGCAAAGGTCATAAAACCCAACAGACTTCCTTTCAGTGGTGTGTTGGAACTGACTTGTATTGGCTGTGACAGCCAGTTTTGTTCATCTTGTCCCAACTCAGAGTTCACTGACCTCACATTTTTGAAATTAGCCATGGGGGAAGCGTTTACATTACAGAATTTGCAATTTTCTTCAAAGCCAGTTGACCAACAAATCACTAGTTACCATATAATGACAAAGAGTAAAATTCACAAAAGGGATATGCATGATATATTTCTATGCATCATGGACATCGTATTGAAATATATAAAGTAAAATTGTTGGAAACACATAAATCAACAGAAAAAAAGTGGTAATAATCAATTTGAATGCTTCTTGTTTTGATTGAATGAGTCAGCAAGCCACAAATATATAGAAGATTTGAATTACATAAAGAATTAGAGCCGGGCTCAGTGGCTTAACCTGTAATCCCAGCGCTTTGCGAGGCTGAGTGGATTGCCTGAGTCCGTGGGTTCGAGACCTGCCTGGGCAACTTGGCGAGACCTCATCTGTACAATAAATCAAAAGTTAGCTGGGTGTGGTAGCGCGCACCTGTAGTTCCAGCTACTTGGAAGGCTGAGGCGGAAGGATTGCCGGAACCCAGCAAGTCAAGGCTGCGGTGGCCGGGAGCTTGCCACTGCACTCCAGTCTGGGTGACAGAGTGAGACCACAACTCAAAAAAAAAAAAATTAGGTTACTTTAATAAATATATGTTATTCACAATAGCAAAAACGTGGAACGAACCATGCTGCCCATTGAAACTGGACTGGATTAAAAAAATATGGTACATGTACACAAGGGAATAATATGCAGTCATAAAGAAGGACAAACATGAACTTCACAGCAACTTAACATGTACATGTATAATATATGCTATAATACAAGTTAGTTCTTTTCCAGCATCCAAGTAATTTCTACGTCTCAAGCTAACATCTCAACAGACTCCCCAAAGCATACATAGTATCACTTGTTTTCTCTGATGATAAAGTAATACAATTGGAAATTAATAATAAAAGTTTAACTTAAGAGAAAAATAACCAACCTCTTCGAAATTTGACTTAGACAACAAATAACAATAGTTAAACTCCAATCAAACAAAAAATTAAAGCAACAAGATAATTTCCCCTAATAGTTTCTATATAATATTATGATATTAAAATTTCAATTACATATAATTTAAAAGATAACAAGAACACTACATACCAAAATTTATTGGATGCTACCAAAACAGTAATAGAATTAAATTCATTGTCTTAAATGCTTTCGTAGTAAGAATTAATGAAAATAAATGAACTGTATTTCAGCTCAAGAAATCGGAAATAGAGCCGGGCTCGGTGTCTCAGCCTATAATCCCGCGCCTTTGGGAGGCTGAGGTGAGTGGATTGCCTGAGCCCGCGGGTTCGAGACCTGCCTGGGCAACTTGGTGAGACCTCATCTCTACAATAAATCAAAAATTAGCCAGGCGTGGTAGCGTGCGCCTGTATTTCTGGCTACTTGGAAGGCTGAGGTGGAAGGATCGCCAGAGCCCAGCAGGTCGAGGCTGCGGTGGCCAGGAACAACCACTGCACTCCAGTCTGGGCGACAGAGTGAGACTCCAACTCAAAAAAAAAAAAAGAAATCGGAAATAGTTAACAAAATAGTCCCAAAGAAAGCAGATTGAGTGAATTAGTAAAAGCAGAAATTAATATCTTCTTATAGTAGTCTATTTAATAAATTGATCCAAAATCTAGGATTTTGAGAAAACCAAGTCCACTAAAACTTGGAAAACATAAAGAAAAAAATCATAATGTAGGAATCAGAATAGTATATGACTAAATATGTAGAAAAAATTTTAAAGTGTGTTAAGAAATTACTAGTTAAAATTATATACCAATAATTGTGAAAAAATCATATGCCAATAATACTGAAAATCGTTTCAAGAGAAAATGAAATAAATGACCCAAAAAGTTTCAAACAGTTATCTTAAGATAAAAAGGCTCAAGGTCTTTTTATGTTGATTATTTTCAAATTACTAAAGAAGAGATTATTCTTATGCTTTTAAGTTACTTCTAACCGTTAAGATACTTGGAAAATTTGTGATTTAATTTCCTGAGTGAACATTATCTTATACCAATCCCGACAAAGACAACAACCAATTTCTTTGAGGATATGCCCATTGTAAACACATATCATGGGTATATCCTAAGAGAAACAGAAGTGATATATTTGCAAATAAAATCTACCAGTAAGTTAAAAAATACATTATGGTCAATAATTTTCATTCCATTTATACAGAATTTTTCCATATTTGCAAATAATCACAATTGTTCAGGAAAAAAGGGCACCATGAAAGACTTTTGATAAAATTAAGCAACTTTTCTTAAGAATAGAAGTGTGTTTTCTTTACATGCTGAAGATTACTTATTTTGTACCAACATTCAGGATCATAAGTAATATTGCACACTAGAGGAAAACCCATTAAAGGTCATGATGTCTGTTCCCGCCTCTATTTTGCAATTGCTCTCTAGTCGTGGAAAGAGCATAAAACACAATAAAGAGAAGTAAGTAACTGGAATGGACTTGAAAAATAATGGTTACAGGCATGTGTTGCTTAATGACAGGGATATGTTCTGAGAAATGCATTATTAGGTGATTTCATCGTTGTGTGAACATTGTAGAGTGTACTCATGCAAATCCAGATGGTGTAGCTTACTACATACCTAGGTTATATGGTAGAGCTTATTGCTCCTAGGCTACAAACCTTTATTGTATGTTACTATGCTGAATACAGTAGGGAATTGTAACACAGTGGTATTTGTATATCTAAACATATTCAAACATAGAAAAAGTACAGTAAAAATAAGATATAGAAGGTAAAAAATGGTGCACCTATATAGGACACTTACCATGAATGTACATGAATGGACACTTACAGGACTGGAAATTGCTCTGGGTGAGTTGGTAAGTGGTGAGTGACTATGAAGGCCTAGGGTGTTACTGTACACTAGTGTAGACTATAAGCACTGTACACTTAGGATGCACTGCATTTATTAAAAACATTTTCCTTTCTTCATAATTAATTAAACTTAGCTTATTGTAACTTTTATAAAAACTTTAATTTTAAAACACTTTTTGACCCTTTTGTTGTAGTAACACTTAGCTTAAAACACAAACACATCATATAGCTGTACAAAAATATTTTCTTTCTTTATATCCTTATTCTGTAAGTTTGTTCTATTTAAATTGTTTTTAATTTTTAAAGTTTTTTTTTGTTGTTGAAAACTAAGAAACACATTAGCCTAGGCCTACACAGGATCAAGTTTATCAATATCACTGTCTTCCACTCCCACATCTTGTCCCACTGGAAGGTCTTCAGGAGCACACATGGAACTGACAGCTATGATAACAATGCCTTCTTCTGGAATACCTCCTGAAGGACCTGTCTGAGGCTGTACCACATATTCTCATTCATAAGCGGACCCTGCACATTTACCGTAATACTATAAGAAAGGGATTGGCAGTAGCTGGAAACTGCCAGGGTAAGCGGGGGGGCACATGACATTAATAAGGGAACCTGATCTCAAACCAGGCGAAGTGGGGACCAAAGAGAGGCCCAAACTTTACCTTTACGATGACCACTTATATTCCTAACCCTAAATTGTACCCCACATCCTTAAAAAGATATATACATAAGAAACATATATATATATATAAAAATAGGAGAAATATCCTCTAAAATAATGATTAAAAATGGTATAGTAAATACATAAAGCAGCAACATAGTCATTTATTATGATTACCCAGTATTATGTACTATACTCATTGTATGTGTTATGTTTTTGTATGACTGACAGCACAGCACGTTTGTTTACACTAGCATCACCACAAACACATAAGTATTGGGCTGTGCTGTGATGTTAGGACAGCTATAGATGTTAGGAATGTTTCAGCTCCATCATACCCTTATGGGACCACCGTTCTATATGTAGTCCCTCATTGACTGAAACATCATTATGTGACACGTGTGATATGATTATACGTCTAAAAATAAAAATAATAAAAATATTTTAGAATGAACTATGGGGTTCAGAAAGGTGCCTACAGGTAAAGCAAATAACAAAGGTCATTTGCTTTCATATCTACTGCAGACTCTATTAGAAAATAGATAATGTCCTATCAACAATAGAAACAAAACTTATAAAATACCTAGAAATAAACTTATTGAAAGAAAACTATGAAGTATTACTGAAAGACATAAGAAAAAACCTGAGTGAATGGATGAAAAGAATTAATATTTAAGGATATTGATAGTCTATAGATTTAATTCAGTTTAATCATAATTTCCAAAGGATTATATTTGGAACATAACAAAATGACTCTAAAGTTAACTTGATGATTAAATATGAAATAATAGTTTAGAATTTTGGGGGAAAAAGTAAGCTTAGGTTTGCTCTTTGAAGTATAAATGTATTATAAATGTTGAAAAATTGAAGTAGTAAGGTGACATCTTAAGTCATTTTGAGAAAAACAAAAGATTAATAAATTGTGTTTTAAAAATTGGATTGTCATTTAGAGAAAAAATTATAGTCTTACAATTCCTTCCATAAAACAAATTTCCAGATGGGTTAATTGTTTAAAAGTAAGACATAAGCAAGTATTAGAAGGAAATGAATATGAATGTTGGCGTAAGCTTTGGTGTGAGGAAAGTATCTTCTCACAGGTCAAAAGGCATAAACCTTCATTCATTTGTTTTTCTGGTAACTTGTTTGGCACCTAATAGGCTTTATAAAGAGAAAAATGTTTAAATTTTATTACATTAAAAATTATGTTTACAAAATGACCACAAATTAATTAGAACTATTTATGGCTGGCAATAACAGAAAACCTGGTTTAAATCTTTATTAAACAGATAATTTATTTATCTCAAGCAACAAGCAATCTGGAAGTTGGTAGTCCAGCATATAGTGCAGCTCAGGAAATCCGCACTATCTCCATCCTACTATTTACTAACCTTATAATGTAGTTTTGTCCTTCTAGAAGTTACCTCATGAATGCATGATTGTTGCTCTACCTCTAGGCTCATATTAATTTTACAGACAGAAAGAAGGCAAATAAACAAAATCCCCAAGAATCATGCCAGTTGAATCTATTCCTTATTTTAAAAAAAATTCCCAGATTCTCACCCAGTAACTTCAATTAATATCTTATTGGGCTTAATGGGTCACATGCACTCCTAGCTGCAAGGGAGTCTGTGAAAATATACTTTCCAGGCTTCATCTTAGAAGAAGGCTGGGGAGGCAGAGATTGTAAATGACTTTTGGATATCTAATCTACAATAAACAAAATCGAAAGATACATTTGGAAAAATATTTGCACCATATAAGAGAAAGGTTAATGTCCTTAATAAATAGATTATAGGGATCATTGAAAACAACCCCATAAGAAATAGCATAAATAGGACACTAACAAAATAAGACATAAAATGGCCAACTAATAATAAATGTTTAGCCCTCTGCAGTAATCTGCTAAATGCAAATTAAAACAAGATAAACATTAAATTTACAAATAGTATAGGAAGAGACATTAGTATAAGGATGTTTATTCCCCTATGTAGTGACAATTAAATCACTGTAAATGTCCAAAATGGGAGAACTGGTTAAATTATGCTCCATCTGTAGCTCAAATAATTATGTGGATTTTAAAAACACAGTTTCCATAATTACATGGAAAATGTTTATAACATATTGCTAATATTATTATTATTTCCACATTGCTGAATATTCTGAAAAATCATTTTACAAAGTGATACAAACCAAGATTTCATTAAAAATTAGTAGAAGAAAAGACGAAGAATATATAGCTGTTATCTTTGGATGATAGAATTATGGATAGATCTTTACTTTCTTTTGTTCTATTCATTTTCATTTTTTAATATTCTACAATAAATTTGAATTTCTTTTGTAATAAGATAAAAACGGGTAATAAAATTGTTACAATAAAAAAGTATGGATTAAATCTGGAACAGAAACAGGGAACCAGGAAAGCATTAGAAATTAAAGCTGATCAAAGAGCTGGTTCCTCTTTTTTTTGTGATCAGGCATCTATACAGTTATGGTGTCTCTGCTTTCTTTTTTGCATATGCTCTATTTTCCTCTTATCAAGTGGCTTATTTTATTTTATTTTTTGTATTTTCGGTATCACTTCTTCTTTGCAACTTTTTTTTTTCCTACGGCTGTTCGATCTCTTCTACTTTATTGTTGCTTCTTTGTAAAGTTGACTTGCCATGATCCTTAACTCTACTCCTTAGCCATCTACTATCATTTGTCACAGTGAGCCACATGATTCTTTTCATGTTTTCTCAGTTTGAATTCCTGAGAGTGAAAATCTGGCTAACTTAGCCAGGCTTTTCATACACAGCCATGGTAGAGGGAGCTGATAACTTGTGGATCTGTTGTGCTTGGATCAGGTTCCTGTACTGGTTTAATCAACAGAGGTGAGCAAGGGTGATCACGTGGTACCAATCAGGGTGACATGACATTGCCCTTCAGCAGGAGCTCTGGGTGAGGTACCTGTAGCTGTCACGGTTGTCACTGTGATTGACATATGTAGTACACTTCACCCCTTGCTTGCTCTCACACTCACATCATTGTTCTAAAAAGATGTTCCTGCCTATCAACAGTTACTATTCCAAAAACATCCTCATTCTGTTTCTGTCTCTAAGGATTGGGACATTCAAAGTCTGCTTGACAAAATTAAAACAATAATCAGATACTATCTCCGTGCAAGAGATTGATCAAACAAACAACAATTGATAGCATCCCATGCGAGTGAGGATTTACTGTTATTTTTGGACAGTGCTTGTGTAAGTGTGAGCTGCTAAAACCTGGGAAAATAATCTTCACGAGTCTGTTAAAATTATAGTTTTATTCTAATCACCCCATGATTAGAAATCTATTATGTAGAAATAAATGTGTCAGTATATAAGACTATGTATGAGGATATTTAGATAGTATTGTTTTTAATAACAAAAATCTGGAAGCAATCTGAGTATTCAACAAAAGGGGAATGTATGAATGCATCATGATTTTATGTGGACTTTTATGAATGTATTAGACAGAATGAGTTAAAACTGTACTTATATCTAGAAAGATTTTCAAATAGTATTATGTAAACAAAATCCCAGGTACATACATCTATTTGGTATGATAATTTTTAAAAGAATGTTTGTGAACAAATCTAGAAAATATAGAGAAGTTGAGTCTGTTATGTGCAGTGAGGGAACAATTCTATCATTGCCAGGTAGTTAGCCATGATTACATTTTCTTTCTTAAATAGATTTTTATTGTTCTTTGCATTTATAATTGCATTTTTTTGGCATTATCTGCCTTAAGCTTATTCTTAAAATTTTTCTAACTTCTTGAGTTTGATATCAAGTTTATTAAATTCCTTTTTTAGTGTGATTCCTTCCTTCTAGTGTTCTACAGGGGAGGACCCAAAATAATCAGGAATTTATTTATAAAAAACTGTGTACTTATTCTTACATGTTTAAACGTCAGTCACCTTCAAAGCACTTTCTGTTTGATGCAATACACCTATCGAGATTCTTTTTCCACTGCTCAAAACAGTTTTTTGATCTCTTCAATTTGGATGTCTTTAGTGCTTCTGCCATTTTTTTGTTTCACCTCTTCCTAATCGGCAAAAAGTTTCCCTTTGAGGACTTTTTTTTTTTTTTTTTAATCAGGGAAACAAACAAACCAAAAAGTCATTCAGGGTGAGATCAGGAGAATCAGGAAAGTAGGGTACAGAGATCATGCCATTTTTTGGTCAAAAACTTCTGAACACTTCAGCATTGTGTGGACAGGTGTGCTTGTAAATCACCCATCATGAAATGGGCAAGCTGTTGAAAGAATCTGCCTCCCCCCCCAAAAAAAAATTCACTGAAGCTGAGTGCAGCATCTCACAACAATGCTAGCAGGTACACTGATACTGATGGTTCCTAGAACACTTACCTGGCAGAGAAAACCTGTCCTCCAAAAAATAGTTCAGTTTTTTTTGGGGGGGTTCTTCCTTCATATGTCCTATTGTTTCATCTGGACTGATGGCTCTTTAAGTCTGTGACTTAACTCTGAAGTAGGCTTTGCTTCATTTCTGGCTCAGAGTGATTGTTTTCTGAATTCCATACTTTTCTGTTTCTTATGCTACTCTTGTTTTGCTGGAGCACATCCTCAGGTAATTGCTTAATACAAGGTGTGGTACATAAACTTTCAGAATCTTTGCATGTCTGAAAACATTACATTTATTTGACAGTTTAACAAGGCATTAAAAATAATTTCCCTCAATTCCAAACAGTATTATCTTCTCTATTCTTTTAATTGTAGACATGTTGGGTACAAGTCAGGGTTAGCTATGCAAGCAGACTTGTGCAGGTGAAGTTTGGACCTCCAACTGGCTCTCACTTCCCCTGGTTTAAGACCAGGTATCCTTTGTGATGTTGTGTGCCCCTTCTCTCACTCCCACCCCTGGCAGTGTCCATCAACTATCAATCCCTTCCTCAGGTCTCACTTATGAGTGAGAACATTTGGTATCCAGTTCTTGGTTTCTGAGAAAGATCACTAAGTACGATGATCTCCAATTCCATTCAATTTGTTACAAATTCCATGACTTTGTTCTTCTTTAAGGTTACATAATACTTCATTGTGTATATGTACCCTATTTCTTTATCCAGTCCATTTTTGATGGGCAGTAGGGTTGGTTCCATGTTTTTGTTATTGTGAGTAGTGCGGCTATAAACATGTGTGTGCAAGTGTCTTTTTTTGTACAACGATTTATGTTCCTCCAGGTACATTCCCAAGAGAGGTATTGCTAGATTGTATGGAAAGTCCATTTTTCATTTTTTAAGGAATCGTCACACTGCTTTACATAGAGGCTGAACTAGTCTGCACTCCCACCAACAGTGAAGAAGCATTCCTTTTTCTCTGCACCCTTGCCAGCATTCATTGTTTTTTGACTTATTGATGAGGGCCATCCTTATGGGGGCTAGGTGGTATCTCATTGTAGTTTTGATTTGCGTTTCTCTGGTGATTAGTGAGGTCCAGCATTTTTCCATGTATCTGTTGGCTGCTTGCATATCTTCTTTTGACAAGTGTCTATTCATGTCTTTTTCTCACTTTTTGATAGGATTGTTTGTTTTTTTCCTTTACAGCTCATTTGAGTTCCTTGTAGATCCTGGATGTTATGCCTTTGCCAGATACACAATTAGCAAATATTTTTTGCCATTCTGTGGATTGTCTCCCCATTCTTTTGATGGTTTATTTTGCTGTGCAAAAATTTTTCAGTTTGATGAGATCCCACTTGTCCATCTTATCTTTTATGGCATTTGCTTTTGGGGATTTGATCAAGAATTGATTGCATACTCCAATGTGCATAAGAGTGTTTCCTGTGTTTTCCTCTGTATTCTTATAGTTTAAGGTTTTACATTTAGGTCTTTGATCCATTTAGAGTTATTTTTGTATATGGTGATAGGGGTCCTATTTCATTCTTCTGCATGTGGTCAACCAGCTTTCCCAGCACCATTTTGCTAAATATAATTTCCTTTCCCCAGTGGTTGTTATTGTGACTTTGTTGGAGATGAATTGGTTGAGAGATTAAGTTTTTGCTTCCATGATCTTTGTCCTGTTCCATTAGTCTATGTGTCTATTCTTGTACCAATACAAGGCTATTTTGGTTACTGTAGCCTTGTAGTAAAGTTTAAAGTCTGGAAGTGTGATATCTCCTGCTTTTTTCCTTTTGTTGAGAATTGTTTTGGCTATTTGTGCTCTTTTTTGTTTCCATATGAATTTCTGTATTGGCATTTCCAGGTCTGAGAAAAATGATGTAGATTTGCATTGAATCTGTAGATTGTCTTGGGTAGGGTGGGCATCTTGCAATATTGATTCTTTTAATCTATAGACATTGAATGTGTTTCCATTTGTTTGCGTTATTCTTACTTTCTTTGAGCCATGTTTTATAATTCTCATTGTAAAGGTCTTTCACTTCTCTGGTTAGGTGGATGCCAAGGTATTTCATGTTTGTGTGTAGTTATTGTGAATGGGATTGTGCTTTTTATTTGACACTCTGTCTGCTTGTTGCTGGTGTACATAAATGCAAAAGTCTTTCACACACTGATTTTGTACTTTGAAATGTGACCAGTTGATTATCAGTGCAAGGAGGCTTTTGACAGACTCCCCAGGGTTTTTGAGATATAGGGTCATATCATCTGCAAAGAAAGATACCTTGACTTCCTCTTTTCCTATTTGGATATCCCTGATTTCCTTCTTTTGCCTGATTGCTCTGGCTAGGACTTCCAATACTATGTAGAACAAGTGTTGCTCTTGAAACCGTTTGATGCCAGATTTATTCTCATTTCTTTATGGGAAACTTGGTTAAAGAAAAATCTGGAAGCTTCTAGAGTTTTCTAATAATCTTCAGAGCTCTGCAAAATCAAGCACGTAACATAAAATCTCTTATTTAGGAAAGGAGAGGAGGTGCCTTCTTCCTATTGTAGGTTGTTTGATATGGTGCACAGTATCCATCTGCCTTGTGATCTTTAACTCATTCCTAATTCTATGAAATCGAGTCAGAACTGTAGCCACTAAGTTCTCCACTAGCCACCCTCCAGGGGCCTCAAGATTTGGGTCCCTGAATTCTATCATCGAAAGCCCTGAATTCACTCTTTTACTTGTCTGGACTGTGGGGCTATGGGACATCCTGTTCCCCTTCTCCCTGCCACCGTGCACTATCACTTCTGCCTGCTCCATGTAGATTCGAGATACCGCTCCATGTTCCATGAGTGCATCTCACTCCCACCCAATTCACAACCAATTCCAGCTTGAGTCAGGCTCTTTCAGTTTCAGGAAAAAGAGATTCACCTAGCCTACTCAAGGCAAAAGGAAGTGGGTGATTCTGAGGATAGTTGTGTGTTAGCACTGCATCTTTGACCAAAGCATCCTCTGAGTAAGTAATTTATCTGTAATGGGTCAAGTGTTCTCCCTTTGATGGTACTTGTGCTGCTGTAGAGCCAGATGATCTGGATTCAAATTCCAGCTCTGCCATTTGCCAGCTATATGACCTTGGGCAAGGTACTTAATTTTCTGTGCCTCGGTTTCCTAATGTGTAAAATGGGGATTGTGGGGTTGCTGTGAGGACTGAGTTAATACATGAGCACACTGGATGGGATGTTAAGGACGCAATAATAATACCTAACCTGCCAGCATGTACTCAGGGCATACCATGTTCCAGATGCTGTTGGAGGTGGAGGAACCAGACCAGGGTAACACTGCTGAGCAAAGGATGAACTGGGATTCAAACCTAGGCAGTCTGATGCCAGAGTTTCTACTCTTGATGACTTCTGGATCATTTTGATTTCTCTACTTTGTATTTTCTACTTTGATATACCTGTAAAGTTGTTTTGATCCTCCATGGTTCTAGTTCCACCACATGGCTTTTCTCTTCATGCACGTTTTCTGCCTCTGGCTTCACTATCAATTGCCTGATTTTTCTCTAACCATGGAGAGAGACAGACAGACAGACAGAGAGGGAGAGCGATTGACTCAGCATCTCTTTTGCATCAGGCCCTGCCATAGGTTGTTGGCTGATGTCTGCATTTGTTGTCCTGGGATCAGGTGCCTATACACCACTCAGTGGAGCCGAGAGTTGCTACTTCAAGTGTGGCTGTGACTGGGGTAAATTCTCTTAGAAGAAGCTCTGAGGGCAAGATGGCACCCTGACTGATGTGGTCCTTCTTATACTACAGTAAAGACGCTTGGCCTTGTTGTCCTTTCTTCTGAAAACAGCCTCGTTTTGCACCTGCTTTTGAATAAATAAGTGATATAGTATGGGCATTTGTCCTTTCTAAATCTCATGTTGAAATTTAATTTCCAGTATTGGAAGTGGGGCCTAGTGGGAGGTATTTGGGTCAGAGAGGCAGAGCCCTCCTGAATGACTTGATGCCCTCCCCCTGGTAATGAGTGTGCTCTCACTCTATTAGTTCGCATGAGAACTGGTTTTAAAAAAGTCTGGTATCTCTCTCTCACCATGTAACATGCTGGCTTCCCTTCCCTTCCACCATGAATGAAAGCTTCTTGAGGCTCTCACCAGAGCAGACACTGGTGCCATGCTTTCTGTACTGTCTGCAGGACCACGAGCCAAATAAACCTCTTTTCTTCATATATAAATTCCCCAGTCTCAGGTATTCCGTTATAGCAATGCAAAACAGACTAACACAGTAAGTAATAAGATGGGAGGAAATGGACGAAAGGTTGCTGGTAATGTGTCTTTAGAATGTTTCAGGATGTGGTTGTGATGGAAACTAAATTTTAGTAAGCCACTCATACCAGATAAGATGAGCTATTTGCAGAAGCAGCGCCGTTTCTTAATGGATTGGATATGAAATAATTGTCCAAACTCTCTCATCACACACCAGGTTGTATTTTCAGAAAGACATGTCTAGCATTTAGTAACAATCATTTAAGTTTCACTTAACCTTTTGCTCACTCATTCAACATCTATGGGGCACCCACAAGGTCTAACAAGGGGTGGAAGATGGCCCTTATTACTAGTGCAGGTGATTCACTAAAAAAGGAAGTAAGAAAACAAACACCTATCTGTTTTTACTCAGCCCTATCAATCCAGGAGAATGAGAAAGTGGGGGCGAGGGGGGAGAGGTGAATATCAATGTATCAGTGATGTCTGGTAATTATTGTTGGCCATGCATGTGATAATTAATAATTAGTTATCAAGTAGTATGGTTTCAATGCTATAATTCAACAACATGTGACCTTAGATCAGTCCCTTATATTTAAAAGGGAATAATAATTCCTGAGGGATTTTAAAAGAATTAGAGATAATAGATGTCTGGCTTGGTGCCTGAGTGCTATGACTTTTAAGCAGCATTTTCCCTGGAGTGGAAAGTGGCAATTCATCCTGTTCCTTTTGCTCTTACTTTATGTTCATTAAGCAACTTTCTGACACGTAATTTGCTCCTCTGAAGCAATCGTTCCAGGAGATAGTGTTCTGAATGACCAATGTGAATGATCCTGTTAGATATATCTGCCCCAGTAAATTGATAAATCGATGAACACATCAGCATTCTGATTGGTAAATTAGGTTCCTGCTAATTTGGTTACATGAGTAACTTCCCCAAGTTTGACCTCTCCCAAGTGAACAGGTTCAATTATGTTTCAGGATCCCCAAATTTGAGGACTAGAGTGGTAACTAACACCTCCCAGGTATGCCAACCAGAGCAGGCAGCCTGCCTGGCTCTGGCACTCCTACCTGAAAAGGGACAATTATGTTGGCAACACAGGGTGCGCTGGTTGAAACTGGGAGGCCCTGGGAGCAGAAGTCCAGTTGTTCAGGTAAGAGGTAAAACTGGCCTGAACTAAGGTGGCAGCAAAGGGCACGGAAAGAAAGAAAAAGGCACATGTGAAGAAGCCGGGGAAGATTTGATAGTGTCAAGTTAAAACTTTGCACATTTCACAGCTAGAGATAATCCAGGTCAACCCCCTCCTTTTTTGCCTGTGAAGCACAAAACCTAGGCTGTGTGCCCTGGTCCTGAATCAGGCATCTGTGGTCCAGGTACCCATCAGGTACCTGTGGTCCTATCCATCACTCAGGGCCCTGGTGGACACACTGCATCATGGGACTTCTAAATGGTTCTATTATAACCTCAAGTGTTTTGATCAAACACACTGCACAATAGCTGTCTCAAGTATACGGCATGGCTTGCGTTATGGATACATAGGCTGAGTGTATTAATCAAGTTTAATAGACCCCAATGTTTGAAACAATGCCTCAATTTTTTTCAGAGACTGCACAGAAGTGTGGCATTGTACAGCAAATAAAAGTGTTGCTACAATGCCTGTAAATCAGAGCTTTAAACTATGTTTCAATTATCCTTCTATTATCCAGCTGGTATTTAAGCATGTTTATTATTCAAATCAGCAGCGAATGTGCTGCTGTTGTGTAAACAACTGTCAATTGCTGAAACAATGATTAGGAGGCACCATCCCTTTCAGGTGTACTTAGCAGTACTTATACCCCAGCCACTTGTATTTAAATATCATGTAAACACAATGCTTGAGTGACTACTTTCACTCCTGTTCCCAATGCCTCATGCCAATTCTATTACATTAAGAGGGAAATCTATTAAATTTTTCATTTATACACATCCGTACACTGTTTTTACCCATTGTATCATTAAGGCTTGGATTAATATAATAGATATGCTGAGAGATACAGTGTGCATTGAAAAAGCCTGTTCAAAATAAAAGCCAGTTTCTCCGCATTATTTGGGGGTGTTGGAAAGCTTTTGTGAAAACAATGCAAAGAAAATTATTTTCTGAATAAAAAGCATCACAGGGAGAAAAGAAAAATTTGGCCCCCAGAAAGAGCAATCTTGAACCTTTATTAGCTCCATTACCAATTCAGCACAGAAAAAAGTGGAGAGCCAGAAAATAGGACATTTGTAGAATGAATTTGTGTCTCTTTTGAAGGTTTCTGCTATCACCGGGAAAAGGTGTGTGTTTGTGTGTTTGTGTGTTTGCATGGGACAGAGGTTTGTGGGTGATGATTGCTGGGCAGAGCTTGAATTTGCTTCTAGGTTATGTTCACAGTAAGTTTTTTCTATTTTTTCTTAAGCCTCAGTTGCCACCTATAAACTAGGAATACAGTATTTCAAGTGCAAGGGTATGGTAAATGGTGAGGAATCACTACCTGATCAAATGATTGATACTACCAGAGATTTTACGTTATCTGAGGTATGTTTTGGGGTCTCAATAAATTCTTGTTGATTGATTTCAGTTGCTATCCTGCAAAAAATTTCTGCTGTGTTCAGAGAACCAGGGACACAGGTGGTGCGTGCTGAGAGAAAGAGGTGATGGCAGAATTTTGATTTGGGATTGGAAGTGCAAATTTAACAAATTCATGGAGAGAGGCTGAGTACTTAGTAAAATCTCTCAAGCAGATTGTAAAAAAGCTGTGACTTCATCCTTGGAGGTGATGTGAATAACGTCCAAAATACGACCTTCTAATTGATTTCACAATACAATAAATTCCTAGTTCTTTAGAATCTACAAGTGGGATAACCATATAATTTATCACACAACTTGGGACATTTTGCAAATAAGGTGTGCCAGAGCATGAGGTGTAAACTAGCATTGTCCTGGGCAAACAGTACATATGATCACCCTAAAATCACATTGTTAAAGACCAAATCTGGCTAAGATTTAAGGCAAGGAGGGGGAATGAAAAACTAGAACTTTGGAGGATTCTGTCTATACCTTTTTTTAAGGTTGCTCATTGTATTATCTTTAAAGAGAGATATTGATTTTTTGTTTGTTTTTAAGGAATTAGAATCCACAAACATAAGTAAATTTCATTTTCAGAAAATATAGTAAGTGGAAGTTCATTTTTACACATTAGATAAATTAGCAAATGGTTGTTAGTTTTCAAAATAATGACTCCATAGTGAAAAGACTTGCCAGATTCCTAGTCAGCGACCTATTAATATATTCAAGCCTTGCCTAGAGGATATCTGTTGCACAAATGTGAAGTATTTTTTTTTTTTGACGTGAAGTCTTTACACATCACATAACTTTAGATTCTTAGCAGGGACTTGGGCTCAGTTAACTGAGTCAAATAATGACTTTTGGAATCTCCACAAATGGTATTGAATCAATAAATACTGGTTTTTAGGTATAAGGGTAAG
Source organism: Carlito syrichta (assembly GCF_000164805.1). Lineage (NCBI taxonomy): Eukaryota > Metazoa > Chordata > Mammalia > Primates > Tarsiidae > Carlito > Carlito syrichta. The sequence continues at coordinate 197,773 of NW_007252902.1, read as the reverse complement.
CAATATCTTGATTAATGAATTTTATAATGTTCTTCCCTGCAGCAGATACAAACTTTAATGCTAGCATATGAAAATCATTTTCATGTCTTAGATAACCAGTCTTTATACTGACGTCTCATGATTCCTGCAGCCATTTTTAGCTCTTTTATTATGTCCATAGATGTATTTCTTTTATTGAAGCACGTGCTCTGAAATTTGTTTTTCATTGATGGAAGACGAATGTCAGTAAGTTTGTTCTATTATACATTTATCAAACTGAAGAATATCTGGTCTCTTTTCCATCTGGGCAGACTAATTCTCACAACTCCATCTGAAGTATATTGGATTGCCAGTTTCCTAACAACTTCTTGGTTTCCTACTTACAATAGGATGTTAATTCATTTGCTGGAGGGCTAATTGCCAAGGTAACCTCGAACAGCATTATCACGCTTCTTGACGTAATACACAGCAGCCAAGGTAGGGCATGCTTCAATTACAAACTCTGTGGGCTCCTAAGCCCCATATATTACTGCACCTGTCCATAAACAAGTTTTCCTCCATTATGAACTTGCAGTAATCCTCAGTGCCTGAATATCTACGACAAACCCTTCAGTGTCCCCAAATGCCTGACTTCTTGTATCCAAGATGTAGACCCATTTTTATCTTTGTCATTTAAGCTCATTTGATGGAATTAAGTGCTGTGTAGTTTGGGTGTTTTGTTGATAAAGCATCGATAGAGTCCCTGCCAAGGTACTCTCCACATGTCTGAACTTAAAGTGGTGAAACTCCAGGCAGAGTTTACTGGACAAATCATAGACTTTAACAGCCTGGTTGTAAAAGTAGCTCCTTGGTTTTGCAATTATGGCACAATATAAATTGTGGTTGCCCATTATTCTCTGTCTCCCTCTCTAATGGAGTAGCGTGGCTCTGTGAGTGTGGTTTGGCTCTGTGAGTGTGGTTTGACCCTGCTCATTCTTCAATGTCTCCAGATCAAGTCTTGTTTTCTTCAGGAAGCCATTCCACTGTTTGTTCCTTCCCAGTTCCTCCTTGAATTCACAGGGGCTACAGTTTGGAATGTCCAATTCTTGTACTCTGCCATAGCTACCAATATTTGGTGCTATTTTCCAGACCTTCCTTATCTATGTAAGCTTTTATGTGCATGTGTGTGAGTGAGGGGTATATTTTTACTTCTGTGACTACTTTAGTGCCTAGCCCAGGGATGGGGTCATAGGGAATTAATAAACATGATTTAGCCAATGTTGATTGCCTATGTGTGCAAAAACTGGTGCTTAGTATTGGGGGAAGAAAACATACTTTCTTCTACCAGAGCAGTTTCTAAATAGGATTAAAAAAAAAAAGATGAGAACAGAAGCCAGAATAATAATAATAATAATTATTAATTATTATTATTACTATTCACATCATCATTATTTTCAGCTCCGGCTGGAGTACAGTGGCATGCCCATGGCTCACCTTGACCTCCTGGGCTCAGGCAATCCTCCTGCCTCAGCCTCCCAAATACAGGCACAAGCCACCATACCAGGCTTATTTTTTGTAGAGACGAGATCTTGTTATATTTCCCAGGCTAGTCTCAGACTCCTGGGCTCAAGTAGTTCTCCTGCCTCGGCCTCCCAAAGTGCTGAGATTACAAGCATGAGTCACTACTCCTGACCAAGAATTTACAGGAATCATATACTTATGGAAAATGGAGCTTTGAGATTACATGACTCAAAAAAATCATGAAGTATAGGATAAGTAAATTCATTAGGAATTTTTAGATGTTAGAAAATGTGTTGTATGGAATAGGAATGGCGTGCTAGGCTTGCACAAGGACCAACAGCTGGAGAAGGAGCTGTTGTCCTAAAAAGCTATGAGAATTTGTCAAAGTTGTGTGGCTCTCTGAGGACAGGGAAGAGCATACCTGCATACCCTGCTCTGGCAAGCTGGGGCTGGCCATTCTGGAGCACCAGGGAGCAGCAACTGGGCCAGGCAGTGGCATTTCTGTAGAGGTATTGATGGTAGGGGCCAGAAAAGGTATCTTGATGAGGAGGGTACTATGGGAGAACAAGTCAACTTGTAGCCACTGCTTTGGAGTTCCCTGAAGCAACTGGGAAAACATTTGATGTAGAGATGGGATTTCTTACTCCTGTGCTCTGAATTTTCCAGCAGCTCTTCATTCCCTTTGGGAAAAGGCCACAGTCCTGATAGTGCCCTCTAAGGCCTGTATTATCCAGGCCCCTGTTACCCCTATGTCTTCATCTACTCTTCCTTCTCCAGTCACACTAGCCTCCTTGCTTGTCCTCCAATAAGCTAGATACTGTCTTGCCTCAGGATCTTTGCACTGGCTGTTGCCCATGCCTGGGTTTCCTCCTGGCTCCTACTCTTCATTTATTTATCTATTTTTTAAACATATTTTTTATTTTAAAATTGTGGGGTACAGTTAAGGGTTAGGTATACAAATATACATCATTCAGGCACCCTTGTTGAAAAGGGGTATCTCCCCGTCCCCAGACAGATATTGACTACCGTTAATACCACCTCCCTTTCCCTCCCTACCCCCCCCATAGACTCCCGCCACTGTCAATCCTTTTCTTATAGTATTGCGATAGATGTTCAAGGTCCACTCTATGAGTGCCTACCCTTCATTTAAATGTCACCTTCTTCAGGAGGTGTCTCTTCACTATTGCCCCTCCTCTCCCAGCATTCCCAATTCCACTTCCTTGACTCTATCTTTTCCCATACACTTGTCCTCTTCCAATATGTCGTTTACTTGACTTTGTTTATGTTCAGTATGTCCACTCATGTGAGCTCCACAGTGGCATGGACTTTTGCCCATCTGTTCTCTGATGTACCCCCGTGGCCAGGGCACCATCCACTATGTGCTCAGTAAGTCTTTATCGAAAGACTGAATGAGGAGATGGGACCTTGCCTAGTGATGGTGATTGTGATAGTCAGCTATTTGTGTTATCCTGACTTCATTTGCACTCTTGGCTGGTGATGCTTGGAGACATTCATGTCACAATTGCCATGAGGCTCTATCTTTATTCCTGATTGACTTTTAAAAAGTATGTCTTAGTACACTGTTTACAAATTTCTCTGTTTCTTGTGTCTCTGGAAGTAATTTGTGGTGTATAAACCAACACTGAAACGTCCCAAGGAAGAAACTGGTGGGAAACTTCAGAGTGAGTATCTTTATGAAGGGAGCAATCCTTTGGTAAGGAGCAAGTGCTGCCTTCACACATGGAGCCAAGTCAGTCAACCTTTGGGGGAAACATTCTTGCCCCGGTTTAGGTCTTTTATAAACTGAGAAGATCAGCTCATTCTATGTGGCTGTAACTAGAGTCACACAGCTCTCCCAGTCTGCTACTTAAGAAGCTGTTAATGGCCAGCTTATTAGCCCATTAGCAACTGCTTCAGCCCATTAGTAGAAAGTGAAGTGGTGCAAACTGCTGGAGTTTCAGCAGGATTAGGGTTGGTGGACTTCTGTGCTGGGATTCCTTACTTTGGTAAATTGTCTGAGTGAGTGAGGGCAGATTACCTTACACAGCATTTGCTTGTAATGAGGTTCACCTGCACTTCATTTCCGATTGGGGATGGAATCAGTATAGAAATTATTTGAAAAGGAGTAGTGTCCTTGTAAATGACAGGAACTCCGCTGCCAACGACATGACCCTTAACCTCCTATCTCTAGTTGCCACCCCCTTCCCCTTCCAGCTACCTTCCCTACCCTGCTACCCTTGCCAGGGTTTAGGGATTAGTTCAAAACACTGGTGACCAGAGATGTACCCAGACCTGGAGGGGTAGTTTTGTGTGGACTGCAGGGAGTTAGCCCACCTTGATTCTTTGATCTGTTTTGTACCTAGGATCAGAAGAATGCCCCCTTACCCTCCACTTTCTGCAAAGAGGTGTGTGTCTTAATCCTTAGAATTTGTAAATATGTTACCTCACATAACAAAAGTGACTTTATGGATCGGATTGTTTAAGTACCTTGAGATGGGGAGAGTAACCTGAACCATCCAGGTGCACCCAATGTCATCACAGCGTTCTTGAATGTGGAAGAAGGTGAAAGAGAAAGTCAGAATGATGCAGTGTTGCTGGCTGTGAAGATGAAAAAGGAGGGTCATAAACCGAGGAATGTGGCAGCCTCTAGAGGTGGCAAGTGCAAGGGAAAGGATTCCTCCCATAAAGCCTCCAAAAAGGAACACAGTCCTGCTGAGACCCTGCTGACACATTTAGCCCAGTGAGACCCATTTTTGACTTCTACCTCCAGGACTACAAGATAATAAAACTGCGTTGTTGTAAGGCACTGCATTTGTGATAATTTGTTATATAAGCAGCAAGAGAACTACAACAGTACCCAAGGTCGTCAGAGAACTTTGTGGTAGAATAATTGAGGAAACAAAGAACACAGTCCCATCTCTTAAGGGATTGGGGTGGCAGGAAATAGGCACAAAAAGCAAGGATTCTTCAGCAATCCTTGGAGAGTACACAGACTTCGGTCTTCACCCCAGTTGAATCCCATTCGCAAAATATTGCTTTAGAAGGGGGTGAAAAAGCAAAAACAAAAGCAAACAAACAAACACAAAATCCCAGACTTACCATCCGAGTGCCTGGCAGGCACAGAATTTTAGCAGGAGAATAAATATGTTGACAACTGAAATTGCTTGAAACACATAGATACATGATCAAGAGCAACCATCACAAGACCAAAATAATACTGTACAAAGTGGAGAAGTGGCACAATGACACAAAGTAATGACGAGCAACTTTATCAGTGCAACGTGTGCCATCCCAGCCATCTTAATAGCCATTGGTAAAATAGATTCTGTGATGAAATCTTGCACTAAAGTGCTTCTACACATTGCCAAGGGCTGTGTCCTCCAATTTGCTGCTGGTTTGTTAACTGTCCTCACCTCATCCCTTCAATGAGTCCTGTACTATTTCAGCAGTCTTCTCATTTCCAGTCATTTCTTCTCTTTCTTTACTGTTCTCAGAATGCCTCTGGTGTTTATTTTGGTCTTAGAGCTATTTGGATAAATCCTAAAGTCTTTCATTATAATTTCTTTGATGACTTCTCAGCATTCTTACACCCAATTCACCAACTTAAAATTAAACTTTTGACCTTTGATTAATAAATACGGAGAAAGGCATGTATCCTTCTAAGTAGTCTTTGGCATTGTCTTAACATCCACATTAGTAAGAAGTACCTGACATTACACTTACAAAAATTCCAAATTTTATATAACCTTCAGAAAAACCTATGTTGTCATTGTGATGGGCTAAATGGTGGCCTCCTAAAATATGTGTCCATGTCTCCCAGAACCTACTCATATGACCTTATTTGTAAAAAAAAAAAAGTCTATGTGGGTGTAATTAAATTAAGGTTCTCAAGATCAGGTCATCCTGGATTATCCAGTGGGTTCTAAATCCAATAGCAAGTGTCTTCATAAGAGACCGAAGAGGGGAAGACACAGACACAGAGCAGTAGACCGTAGACCATGTGGAAAGAGAGACAGAGACTGCAGTCATGCTGTGACAAGCCAAGGAAAGCCTGGTGCCACCAGAAGCTGGAAGAGGCAAGGAATGTTCTCCCCTAGAGCCTTTGCAAGAAGCACTGCCCTGCTGACACTTTGATTTTAGGATTTTGGCTTCCAGACTATGAGAGAATAATTTTTGTTTTAAGTCATTGATTTTGTGATAGTTTTTATGGCAGCACCTGGAAACCAATACACTCATAAAATATTCAGTACCTACCTGTTACCTGTTAATATTAACATTTATAAATGACCAGGCATGGTTTTTGTGAGATCATTGCATCACTAGACTGTACTCACTGGCTGGAATGGTTATATGAACAATCTCAGCCAGCTGAGCCTTTCAAAAATACCCTTCAGTGTTATGCATATATAGGTGGTTGATATAGGTAAAGGTCAAATTATATTTTTACATATATGCATTCTTGGGAGGCAATATTGTGAGGATAAGATTATTTAGGAAAGGATGATTGTAGGTGAGTTCTGAGTAAGACCTACACATCTATATCCCAGAGGGAGAAAGGGGGGAAGAGATGCCTCAGATCACCCATTTATTTTGTAAGATAATTTAATTACTGACTCCAGGAAGCATTTTCTCTGAATTTTGTGCAACAACTGCATTCTCAGCAGATAGAGGGAGGTGGACCTTGGGGTAAGCAAATGGGAAAAGTGGCTATTATTTTTTTTTGTGGCCCATATTTTGTGAACACCTATAAAGTGTGTTCACAAAATATGACTGCTATTCCACCCCAGAACTTAACAGAAATCCTTTGACTGTTGTTCTGCAGTCAACAAGACTCATCTAATTGGTGACCATGGTAACAAAATCAGGTCATACGGAGGTTCATGCTGAGATCAAGCATATGTAGATCTCCTAGTTCAAATATACACAAAGATAAGAACCTGTTGGTAAGAATCCGTAATGTTAGGTTGAAGATGGGCTCTCCTACACCGAGCTTATAATACTGAGAAAATGGCCATTTGTTTGCAGTAGCCATACATTTTGCAGAAAGGAAGAGGTTTTTCAAATTCACTGGGGGGAAAAGATAATTCAGAAATGTGAGACCAGAATGAGTGCATAGATGTTGCTTCATAGATCTGTGTAATTTACTCCCTGGGGTTTGTAGTGTGTCTGACTTATATTTTAGACATAATTAAGTAATCAGCAGTGTACATTGTAAAATGAATGTTTAGGCTGCTTGAGGTTAAATTTTCACAGCCATAGCAGCTGCGTGGTACTACAGACGACCCCTCCCCACAGCCAAATCCTCTCCCCTGCATACAGTCAGTGATTTAAATCTGTGAATGGGACTAAAATTATTTTCACAGTCACCACTTTTCAGCAGATCTAAAGAGCAGCCCCATGGTAACCACTGGATAACGGATGACTGCACTTCGTGCCAGTGAGTCCTGATTGTCTGCTCTGACTCAGTAACTGGCGTGACAATGATAATATCAATTATAGCGTGAATAATACTTTTATGTATGTAGGCTCTCGTTGGATCCTCAGAAAACTCTGTGAGTTAGGAAGTTTCCCCCCATACCACAGATGATAATACTGAGATGATGAAAGATTACAGTTCTGAGGGGTCGTCACACCACTTCTGCCTTTTAAATGTGGAATGAAGGAGTAAAATCCTTATCTTGAGCTAATGTATGTAAAAGATCCAGACTAAGAGTCAGCAGCTAGTAATGGGAATTACTATTGTTGTTATGGTTCTTAGTATTCTGTGTCCAAACTTTGTGCGATTCTCAGTACCATTGGCAAGTGTGCCCTTATTCTGGAGGCATCTCTTCTTTCTTGCTCCTTGTAACCTGCCCCAGTGACACTTGAAGGGACGTAGGGGGAAGAAAGTGGTTTAAAAGGCTACTTTCATCTTTCCTTTTCTTCCTTCTTTCGTTCTTCCCTTCCTCCTTTTTTTCCCTGTCGCTTCTTTCTTCTTTTTATCAGACTTAATCCATACTCACTTTCCATCCCCACTGAATCCAAGAGGATAAGGCTAGAGGTGGGTGTTGAGGGACGATTTAGAATGGTTGTCTATTTGCTCAAAGAAAGCACACATCTAGGATTCATTGAGGGATTTTCCAGGAGATGGGTTGGTGCGTGCTCTTAAGATAAAATATAACTAACATTTATTAATTTTTTAATTGCCAAAAAAGTTGTTGACTAAAAAATTCAAATCGTACAGACACATAGTAAGAAAAATATAAAAGAAAAACATAAAAGTCCTGTTTTTCCATTACTACTCCCTAGAGTTAACCATTTTTAGCCATTTGATACATATATATTTATTTCTATACTTAGTGTATTGCATATAACATACACAATATGTGATATAAATATGCATTTAAAAGGTAAATTATCTTCATTCTGTGTATTATGATCAATCTTGTTACCCTTTAGCGGTATAGTACCGGCACACCTCAGATATAGTGTGGGTTTGATTCCAGACCACCGCAATGAATTTTTTTGTTTCTCAGTACATTTAAAAGCTATGTTTACACTATACTGTAGTTTGTTAGGTTTAATAGCATTATGCCTAAAAAATGTACAAACCTTAAGTAAAAAATACTTTGTTGCTAAAAGTCGCTGATGATTATCTGAGCCTTCGCCAATTGTAATGTTTTTGGCTGCTGACTGATCAGGGTGGTGGTTGCTGAATGTTGGGGTGGCTGTGGCAATTTCTTAAAGTGAAATAACAATAAAATTTGCCCCACTAATGGACTCTTTCTTTCATGAAAGATTGCTTTGTAGCATGTGGTGCTGTTTTATAGCATTAAACCTACATTCGAACTTACCTCAAAATTGGAGTCAATCTTCTCATACTCTTCCACTGCTTTATCAACAAAGTTTATGTAATATTCTAAATCATTTACCATTTCAACAATGTCCACAACATCTATATCAGGAGTTTATTCCATCTCAAGAAACCACTTTCTTTGCTCATTCATAAGAAGCAACTCCTCATCTGTTCAAGTTTGATCATGAGCTTACAAGAATTCGGTCTCCTCTCAGGCTCTACTTCTAATCCTAGCTCTTTTGTTGTTTCCACCACATCTGCAGTTATTTCCTATACTGAATCTTGACCCCTCAAAGTCATCCATGAGGGCTGGAAACAACTTCTTTTAAACTCCTGTTAATGTTGATATTTTGACCTCCTCCCATGAATCATGAATGTTCTTAATGGCATCTAGAACAGTGAATCCTTTTTCAGAAGGTTTTCAATGGATTTTTGCCATATCCATCAGGGGAATCACCACCTATGATTCCTCTATCTAAGTCTTACAAAATGTATTTCTTAAAAAGCAAAACTTGAAATTCAGAATGACTCCTTCATCCGTGGGCTACAGAATGGATGTTGTGTTAGCAGACATGAAAACAACATTCTTCTCCTTGCCCATCTCCATTAGAGCTCCTGGGTGACCAAGTGCATTGTCAATGAGTAGTGATATTTTGAAGAGTTTTTTTTTTCCTGAGCAGTAGGTCTCAACAGCAGGCTTAAAAATATTCAGTAAACCATGCTATAACTAGACGTGCTGCCATATAGACATTGTTGTTCCATTGATAGAGCATAGGCAGAGTAGATTTAGCATCATTCTTAAGGGCCCTAAGATTTTCAGAATGGTCAATGAGCATTGGCTTCAAATTAAAGTCAACAGCTACTTTAGCCCCTAGCAAAAGAGTCAGCTTGTCCTTTGAAGATCTGAAGTCAGATATTGACTTCTCCTCTCTAGTTATGAATGTCCTAGACATCATCTTTTTCCAAGAGAAGGTTGTTTTGTCTACATGGAATATCTGTTGTTTAGTGCAGCCACCTCCATTAAAGACCTTAGCTAGATGTTCTGATAACTTGCTGGAACTTGTCCATCAGCACTTGCTGCTTCATTTTGCACTTTTATGTTATGGAGATGGCTTGTTTCCTTAACCCTCTTGAACCCACCTCTGCTAGCTTCAAACTTTTCTCTTACAGCTCCATTACCTCTCTCAGCCTTCACTGAATTGAAGAGAGTCGGGGCCTTGTTCTGAATTAGGTTTTTCCTTAAGGGAATGTTGTGGCTTATTTGCTCTTCTGAACAGACCATTAACGCCTTCTCCATATTAGCAATCAGGCTGTTTCACTTTCTTTCTTTTTCTTCCTTCCTTCCTTTCTTTCTTTCTTCCTTCCTTCCTTCCTTCCTTCCTTCCTTCCTTCCTTCCTTCTTTCTTTCTTTCTTTCTTTCTTTCTTTCTTTCTTTCTTTCTTTTTTTTTTTGAGTTGGAGTCTCACTCTGTCACCCAGACTGGAGTGCAGTGGCCACTCCCGACCACTGCAGCCTCTATCTGCTGGGCTCTGGTGAGCCTTCCGCCTCAGCCTTCCAAGTAGTTGGAATTACAGGCGTGCGCTACCATGCCTGGCTAATTTTTTATTTATTGTAGAGATGAGGTCTCGCCAAGTTGCCCAGGCAGGTCTCGAACCCGCAGGCTCAGGCAATCCACTCACCTTGGCCTCCCAAAGCATGTGATTACAGGCTGGGCCATCGAGCCTAGTCCTGTTTCACTTTCTTATCATTTGTGCATTTGTTAGAGTTGTACTTTTAATTTCCATGAAGAACTTTTTCTTTGCGTTCATAGCTTGGCTACTTGTTTGGCACAAGAAGCCTGGCTTTCACCAATCTCAGCTTTTGACATGCCTTCCTCACTAAGTTTAATCATTTCTAGATTTTGATTTAAAGTGAAGGATGTGCAACCCTTTCTTTCACTTGAACACTCAGAGGCTATGGTAGGGCTATTCATTGTCCAAATTTAATCGACATTGTTTAGGGAACAGGGAGGTCTGAGGAGAGGGAGAGAGAAGGGGGAATGGCTGGTCAGTGGAGAAGTCAGAGCACATACAACATTGATTGTATGTGTCTTATATGTGTATGGTTTGTGGCACCCTAAAATAATTTACAATAGTAACACCAAATATCACTGATCACAGATTACTGTAATAGCTATAATAATAAATAAAAATTTTAAATATTAATAGGTTATCAAACTGTGGCATAGAGACATGATGTGAGCACATACTGTTGGACACATGGTACTGATAGTCTTGCTCTTTACAGGATTGCCACAAATCTTTAATTTGTAAAAAACACAATATCTGCAAAGCACAATAAAGCAAGATGTGACTGGGTGCAATGGCTCATGTCTATAATCCCAACACTTGGGGAGGCTGAAGCAGGAGGATTGCTTAAGACCAGGAGTTTGAGACCAGCCTGGGCAACAAAGTGAGACTTCACCTCTACCAAAAAGCAAAAACAAAAATACCACAAAATGTGCCTGCAATATATAATTCACAGGGTAGTTTTAAGAATTAAATCAGGTAATGTATGAAAATGCTTCGCAACATGCCCAGAACACATGCTCTATGAATGCTAGCTGCTATTGCTGTTATTCTTCTTGTTTTATTGTTATCCTTACTATGATCATTATTTTTTATTATTAGCTTCAGAGTTTAGTGGGTGAGAAAGGAATTAATCAAATATAGGCAAAGAACATGAAATTCAAACTGCTTTAAGGGATAAGTGATAAGCACTATAAGAGAAGTTGCTTATAATGCTGAGAGTGAAAACCTGCACCTTGACCTTGTCAAGGGATCAGAAGGGGTTCCACTGAGGAGATGGCCCTAGCTGGAGCTGAGAACCACGCGCTGCTTCTTAGGTGTTCACCATGCTGAGAGGTAAGAGTAGGTGTTCTGACTGAGGAGACTGTCTAAAGTCCCTGAGCCAAGTCAGGGAAGTTCATCCCCAAAGGTTTATTGGTGACTCCCGAAGAGCATAAGACTGAAGCAGGGAGCGCCTAGGAGGCAAGAAAAAGCTGAACCAGGATACTTATTATGACGGGATAAGACTGAGAAAGACTTGGGAGAACTGGCTTCTCGGCCTACAGCAGGCCAATGACTGCCAGAAACACTCAACATAGCTCCACCATGATCTGGAAGTCACCAGCCATACAAGGGCCAGCACAGCCCAGGAATGCTGCCAAACCTGGGAAAAATAGCACTGTTCATTTCCTTCCCTGCTCCTCACCACCACTTAGGAAGCAGAGTCCCCATCCTGCCCCAGACCAGGCAGCTCCACTGTGCTCTCACCCTCTGGTCTCCCAATTCCTCAAGAAGAGCAGCCAACTCTAGCCCTAGGCGCAGCCCAGAGGCTCCAGTATCTGACCCAGTAAGTCCACAGACCTTCCTTCTGAGAGAAGAACTGTGGCCTGAGCAGCAACACTTGAGAATTTTCTTTCAAGTTTCATCTGAGACTCTTGGAGCCTCTACCTCTATCATTGAGGATTCATTTCTCCAGTGGGAATAGTATGGCTTTTAAAGACTCAAGTACAAATCCCATCTCTCCCACTTACTGTGCAACCTCAGAGTACTGAGACTCAGTCTCCTCATCTGTAAAATGAGGCTAATACCATCTACTCACAGGACTATCTCAACAGGATAAAAGAGATAATGTGTACAAAGCACTTCATGCAGTGCCCATCACATGTACTCAATAAGGGGTCAAGAGCATGGATATTGTTCCTTTAAAGTTGTTTGATCTATGCAGGGGGAGGACAATCAATCCAAGGTAGTGCCAACAACCTCCACTCTGAGTCTCTCACAATTACTTCTCACCCAATTATCTCCCAAATGACTAATTGTGTCCTTGGGTGAGTTACTTAAACACTTTCTGCCTTAGTTTCCTCATCTGCAAAATGTGGATAATAATAAATCCTACCCTATAGGGTTGTGAGGAAGATTAAATGGATTAACATATATGAAGAGCCTAGTCCCAGTCAATGTTTGCTATTATAATTATGATTATTTTAACTTGGGCTATAAAAAGATTGTTCTGGCGGCTATGGGGGAAAAGTTGAAATAGATAAACCACTTAGAAGTGTATTGTAATAAACCAGGGTGGGAAAGACATAAGTAGAGAGAAGTACTTGGATTCTGGATATACTTTGAAGGTAGAGAGACAGTATTTACTGAAAGATCAGCTGTGGGCTGAAAGAGAAGAGTTAAGTACAAGCTTAGTAATGGGTAAGACAGAGTTGCCATTTACTGACTAAGGTAAAGCAGAGGTAGGGGAGAAACCAGGGGTTCCTCATTTTACATGCAGTTAGACATTCAATCAGAGATATCAGGTAGGCAGCTGTACTTAAAAGTCTGGAGTTCCGAGAGAGGTACCAGTTGGGGATGTAATAAATTTGTATTTAAAGCCAAGAGACTTAGATAAAATTAATAGCCTGGTGTGGATAAACAGAAAAGGTCCCAAGACAGTCTTCAGACTTTCTCATACTTGAAAGTCAGAAGGTGAAAAGAAAGCCAAAAAGAAGCAGACAGGATGGTCAGAGGAGAACAGAGAGAAAATGTTGTCTCAGGTCACAAGTGAAGGTGAGCCAGGGGTTTGGCAGGGAAGGGAGCGATTGTCAACCTTGGCAAATAAGGAAGATGAGGACTGAAGACTGATTGCACTCGGTGATGTGGGGCGTCGGTTTCTTTGAAAGAGTTTTCTTCTGTGGAGTGGTAGAGCCTGAATAGAGTGGACCAAAAGAAAACAAGAGGACAGAAACTAGGAAGAGTGAGTATGAATGACTTTAAGGAATTGTGTTGCTGATGGAGAGGAAGGAATGAGAGCATCTTGGAGGGAGATGTGGGGTCCAGGGAGGGTCTTAGTTTGAATTTTTTTCTTTGTAATGAGAGACAGTCTGGCATGTCTGATTACTGCCAAAAAATAGTCCAGTAGAGAGGGAAATTTACAGGAGAATGAAAGGTTGACTCCAGGAGTCATGGCCAAATGCAAGCAACAGAGGAAGGTACAGATTACCTGAGGAAATACAGGTACATTGAAAGGTTCTGTAGACTGAATGTCTCTTCGGTTTTCATTACTTTCATAGTGAAGCAAGTTTATCACCAGAACGTCTAGAGTGTTGGAAGGTGGACAGCTTTGAGCACATGTGATATTGTTGGTTGGGAGAAAGGGAGGGTGCTGGATGAGGAACTGTGGACAGGGGGCCACCAAGAGCCCCTTGAGCTTGACCAATTGAAAACTTAGAGTAAGGCAGTCTGAACGCTTAATGTTTCTCTCCAGCTAGGTTCAGCTGTCTGGGCGAAGCCTGGGATGGGAGGAGAGTTGAGTTTAACTTGGGCAGGGATTTTTCCAGGCAAGCATAATGGAGAGAGATTAGGGTGAGAAAGATGAGGATGTATATGCTCAAAGAATAAAATCTGTTGGAAAAAATGATTGCTCAGAAATAGTCCTGACACAGCAATCTGAAATCTGAGTTCGAGTCTTACTTCTACCAGTCTGTTAAACCAAGCCACTTCTGCTTTCTGAAACTCCATTTCCTCATCTATAAAATGGGGATTATAATCCACCTCATAGGACATTTAGGAGAGTGACTGAATGAATAGGGAGGTGATTTATGAAACTGAGGCAAAAGCTTTACTTGGAAACACTTTGTTAGCTCAATTTGAGTTTCTGTTTGTTCTTTAAAAAAAAATTGTCTGGGCATGGTGGCTCATGACTGGGATCCCAGTACTTTGGAAGGCTGAGGTGGGAGGATTGCTTGAGACCAGCCTGGACAACATAGTAAGACCTTGTCTCTACAAAAATATCAAAAAATTAGCCAGGCATGGTGGTATGTACATGTAGTCCCAGTTACTTGGGAGGCTGAGGCAGAAGGATCATCTGAGCCTGGGAGGTCAAGGCTGCGGTGAGCCATGATTGTGCCATTGCACCCCAGCCTGAGCAACAGAGTGAGATGCCAACTTAAAAAAAAAAAAGATAAAATTACATTCCTTTAAAACATCATTCTAGAGTTAAAACTGTTTCTTTAATTTAGACTAGCAATCCTTCCACTACTGTTTGACCTCCCAAAGTTGTCTGGACCTAACTAATTTACTAAACAGTTTAATTGACAACCATTTCCTGCTTTTCATCAAGAGATGCCTTGGGAAAGTCATTGGGACAATGAAGGAGGGTGCCCTCTTTATAAATAAACCTAGGTCTCAAAATGTGAGAAGCTCAAAATCTAGTGAACATTGTGAAAGTTTGCATTTGTAGAACTCCTGGAGGTCTGTAACTGCATCTCTTTATCTCACTTTGCCTGATGACTACTAGCACACAATGCAGAGGAGAAAACTACACAAGAGATGGGCTAGGTATTGCTCTTGCCGATGCCTTACCATTTGCAATGTTTTACAGTTATAAATCACCTTACATTGTCGTTTTGTTGTTCTTTACAATAATCTGTGTGTATATAGAATAGAGAGGTTTAGTCTCCTCTACAGAACAAGGAAACTGAATCTTGGCCCAGAACCCAGAGCCAGTAAGTGACAGAGTCTGTTTCCCAGACTTACTGTCTTTCCGTAACCTCGTGGGATTTGTGGCCACAACGGAACTAGAACCCAGACTTCAGACATGGGTGGGTAGGTGGTATTAAGGAAGTTTACATTTGACTGGAGAGGTTGGAGAGCGCTCCACAGAAACTGAGCAAAATTCCAGAACATTCCCATTCTGAAAATCATGGCCTATCTTCAGATCCCTTTGATGTTATTTTTTTGGGGGGGGTGGGGGGTAAAGTTTAAAAATTGATGCATTGTATTTGTACATACAATTGACCCTTGATCAACATGAGGGTTATGGGCACCGACGCCCCTGCGCAGTCGAAAATCCACAGATAACTTTTGATCTCCCCCAAACGTAACTACAAATAGCCTACTGTTTGCTTGTTGGAGCCTTTCGACCAGGCCTGAGGTTGGAGCCTCAGTCTGGCCAAGGCTGTTTAAGGGTTGTTTGATCCCCTTTCTGCTTCCTGACCCATGAGCCCTAAGGGCAGGATAAGGCATGCCACGCACTACCCTCACTCTGCTCAGCACCGAAGAATAATGAACAAGAGATATCAAGGACTTGGTGGGGGAATGTCTTGTGCATCTAGATAGAACACTTAGCTGATGAGAATTCACTCTAAATTTTCCTTGCTGATTTTTATTTTTTGAAGTAGCTATTGGTGAGATATTTGAGTAGATAATGGTGAGCTGAGGTAGGGATGGAGTTCAGAGTTCGAGCCACTGTTGGAATGAGGTACTGACTTGGGAACACAGAGACTGAAGGGGTCTTTGAGAAAGGAAACCCCATTCCCTCCTCTTCTGATTCCACCTCTTTCTCTCCCTTCTTCTTCCCCAATGTCCTTATCTTGAAATCTCTCCTGCTGATCAACTCCTGGACTGGTATCGGTAATACCTCTTGGCTCCTGAAACAGTATTCCTATTTGGGATGGAAAATGAAGGAAGACAGGGTAGGAAACTCTAATGTGATGAGCACCTACTATGTGTCAGGCACTGTCCTAGCACTTCACTTCACTTCTGTTGTCTTATTTCATTCTTGTAACAATCCAAAGAGACAGGTGTGGTTACCCCCATTTTAGAGACAAGGAGCCTGAGGCTTAGGTAAGGTCAGTAACTTGCTCAAGGTCTGCAGGTCAGTAGGTAGAGCTGAGCTACAAAATCAGATTGTCTGACTCTGGAGCGAGGCTCCATGCCTAGTTAGACAATTGCCCTTGTCCAGGACAGGTGGGTGCACAAGAATGTGGAAACCCCCAGGTGACTTGGACATTTCCTATCAGGGCTTAAAGCATTTGGGGCTATTAGTGGAAAGACGTTTCCTAAATTCAGCATGGCCTTCTCATTGCCCGTCTTCCCTGGCTTGGAAATAAGGCTCATATCTGTGTTGAATTGTGCCTGTGTTGCAGTCTCCCAGCTGGGTACCTTTCCCTGAGTGGCCACAGATAGCGTTCAAGGACAAAGCGCCACAGAGCAATTCCAGTGCCAGACACAGGTGTGGTTCTGAGTCTGACTGACCAATTCTCATGAGGTTCTGCCTGTCCCCACAAAGAAACCCAAAGAAGCTGATGCTCTGAGAGTGTCCTCTCCCCCTACCCTTGTCCCCAGCTCAAGTACGCTTTTCTTGGCACTGGAGAGTCAACAGGTGTGAACAAGTGTACAGAGACCTGGCACGCCAGGGCTGGCACTGCTCGTGGCCTTCACTCACAAGAGATGGCAATTGCCACCTTCTGCAGGCTGCCCATCAAAACACATTGTTGCCTGGCACCTCCATAGGCTCCAACCAACTTGGAGTGGGCACCACGCCATCCCAGCAGATGGGCAGAAGAGGTGGGGAGCGGCCAAAGCAGTCCCATCCTGAAGGTGCATGAAATGGAGGTGGTGAGGGTTTGATTTCTGACTGAGGATGTGTCAGAATCACTCTCTCCACCCTAGATTTCAAGACAGCAGTTAAAGAGCAAGGGGGCCTACGGCTTAGCCCACACATAGTTGGCTAGGTTTGGTTTTGGGAGGAAAAAGTCACTTGGCACTCATCAGAATATTGAAACTTTGACTTTCATAGCCTTAAAGGGGATTTGGGAAATCAGGGAACAACACTGAAGATAGCAGGAGATCAAGAGGAACAAGAAGGATTTTAATGAGGTGTTTACTCACTCACTATGCCCCAGTTCTCCGCCACACCCAACTGTCCTAACAGCAAACAAATAGAATCCCCCCGCCATCAGGCCAGGCCTATCAAAATTGGGGGCACAGCCGGGGGAGCCTGGCCATGGGTGGTTGTTAACACAAGTGAGGGGTGGTCTCAGAGCAAGGAGTAGGCTCCTTGCAGGCCTTCACAGGGGGAGTGTCCCTTTGCCCAAGCAATTGTGTCATGGATTTGGGAATTCAAGGGAGTGATTGTCAGCATGTGCAAACATCTTGAAAGAATCACCCAGGTCTGGCCTGAAGAGCCTGTGTGGAAGGCTATTGAGGTTGGGAAACAGCCATGCAAAGGCTCCAAGATGGGAGAGTGTGTCCTAGGAACAGCTTTATAGGCTGTCTAGCGGGAAGAGAGAGAGAGAGAGAGAGAGAGAGAGAGAGAGAGAGAGAGAGAGAGAGAGAGAGAGAGAGAGAGAGAATGGAAGGAAGTGGCAAGAAGTGAAGCCAGAAAGATAGGTGGAGCTGTGTATTGCACAGGATCTCAATGCCAGCTGGGAAGCTCAGGTTTCACTTTATAGCTAGCAGGAGCAATGGAAAGCTTTTGAGGACAGAAGTGCTTTGATTGGAGATTTCCCTGAGAAATCAGGAAAACGGCAGCAATGTGTAGGAAGAGCCAGAATCAAGGAGTCAGGGCCCAGGGGCTGCCGTGATGGTTTGTCATGGTGTGTCAAAAGAGGCCAGTGGCAATGGGAATGGAAAGAAAAGAAGGGCAGGGAGTCCTTCATTACAATGTATTTATGACACAATGAGAACTTGGATGGAGAGGAAGGAGCAAAAGGAGAATTTTGAGTGACTGAGAGCATAGTGGGGCAATTACTAGAGAAAGGGAAGACGGGAGGTTCTGGCTTGGTGGGAGGTCTTTCATCCGGGTCACTGTAATCAAGATGGTACATGTCATTTTGTACCATTTGTGGGTTCTCATGATCCAGGCCATTCCTTACCCCCAGGAACGTGGATAACTATAACTTTCAGCAGCAGTTTATTATTCTCACAAGGAAATGAAAGTTCCTGGTAAATGAGAACACACAGACCTCTCCCGAGCCCAGGCTTCAGCTGCCCCATTGTATTTCTGTCCAAAGTATGTTCTTCGCTTTTATACAAAGATTTTTTTGGACTCCCCTCGCTTGAAAGCCAGCCTCTTGTTTCCCTGAAACGTTCTCTCCACTTCTACACGTTGCTATAATCTTTTGGTTATCATGTTGAATAATTTACAGTCTCTGCCAGTCTGAAATTACATGTGGGGCTGCTCTGTTTGTGGCCTACCCAGCAATTAGCCACACGCCATTTTATCACTGCAATTACACTGCAAAGGGAGAAAACACTCCAGCCATTGTCCCAGGGGAAGGCTAAGGAATAACAAAGTCTCAACGCTGTGTGTCTGGAGGGAGTCAGTCGATCAAGGATGGGTCCTGGAATGGCACTGAAGGTCCTATGTGGCCGACTCCTTCCCTTTTCCATGACCTTTCTGTCTTTCCTACATCTGTTCCTTGACAACCACAGAATCTTCAAGATTATTTCTTCCCAGGGCAGCAAATACGTTTCATTTCTTGCATCAAGTCTGAAAAACTGTCAGTGGCTGCCCCAGAAATGATTTTGAGGTTGTGACTGGGCTCAATGGGAAAGAGTGCTGTGATCAATTAGTGATGTCTGTCATGCACACAGAATGAGAAAGTAGTAGTGAATGCTGTGTATCTGATGTCTCTTATCCAGTTAAGACCTGACTCTTAAAAGAGGCACAATTTAAGGCCTAGAAAAACATGGTGATGTATTAAATACAATAAAAGATGACATGAATGTTTATTATGTGCTAGGGAGTATTCTAAACACTTTATATATAGTAACTCATTTAATCTTACAACATCTCCTAGGTGTTTACCCTTATTTTAAAAAGGAGAAAATAGACAGAGGTTAAAAGACTGCCTAAAGGCACAGAGTAGGAAGAGGAACCACTGTTCAAATCCAGATATGACCTGCATCCTTCAACCACCGGCTGCTCTCCTGCCTGTGTCCAATCACACATCTCCTTAGTCGTGGGGCCCAGAGCTCAGGTGTCCTGATTGCCAGTCCAGAATTCTTTCCTCCCGTGGAAACATAAATCCATCTGCTGTCCAATGTTCATAGTTGTATGCCTCAAAATTTGGGAGCAAAATAAAAACTAGTGTTAAGAGAGAAACCATTTACAATTTAGGGTATGCCGGGCACTGTGCTAGGAGTCACAAATATAAGTTTTGCTTACTGTCCTGAAGCAAAACTGTTCTGAAGCTCACACTTCAGAATAGAAAAAACTCACTTCGTTCATTAGGTCTTCGCCTGCTACAGCTATGATGATCTTAGTGCCTGCTGATGACATTCTCCACTCCTGTGCTCTCCGCGTCACCGTGCCTCCTTCTCCCTTGATCATGGTTAATCCTATGGTTAAGTTCACACTGAGGACATACCATGTCGACACTGAGTAGAGTTCTAAGTAGTATCCTATATCCTACTGACCCTGAAAACTGTCTAGAGGCTTGGCGTTGTGGGGATTTGTGCATTTTGCTTTGAGAAAGCTGATCAGCTTAGGTCAGCAGGCTCCATATGGAGGTTCATTTTATTAATTCCTCTTTAGACATTGGCTCCACGGGTATGTTATCAGTTCACTTTTTTATACCTCATCTCGTCTCAGGAAGAATCTAAAGAGGCAATGTATACTACATTTAGTGGAATAAATGACTAAGACAAAAGCAGGAAGCAAATATTGCCAGTCATATGGGTTAACACAGCTGTGATGTGGCAATAGGTCTGGTGTTGCACGTCCTAGTGGTCAGAGGAGGATGGAAAGCAGAGTAACACAGCTTTTATTCTTGAAAAGGAGAAGGCATAATAATTCCTCAGAGTTCCCCACCTCATCTAAGTCTAGAGAGATACATTTGTCACAGCTGGCTGGAAGCCCCTCAATCTGATGTCCTCTGTGGTTCCTCCTTAGCAGCAGTATCTATGCAGATTATCTGTCTCCTACTCTTACTCCCACAGGAGTTTTTCTCCTAATAAAACAGGTAATTCACAGTGTATACAGGCTTTAGGATTGTTGATTTATGGCTTGGCAGTGTCTTTGAGGGTCCAGGTTCTTTCCATCTCTCTGCTCAGCCATTCTCAGAGCTGGCTTCATCCTGGCCTGATCACCAAAGGGCAGTTGTTCCAGGCACCACTCACAAGAATGCCCAGGAAACCTGGGAGACCATCTCTTCCTGCAGTTTTCTTTCAGGTGTGAGGAATCTCCCTCCTGTGTCATTGGCTAGGATAGGGTCACAAGCTCATTCCTGAACCAGTCACGGTGGAATGGGCATACACTTGGACCAATCCCACCTATCCCAGGAGCTGGGGGTGGGGTGACCAGAGGCACCTGGCTGCCTGGGTCAGGTTAAGCAGGAACAAAGTCCAGGTTCTGTCAGGATGGAAGGGAAGGGGACATAGATGCTCAGAAGGCAACAGATAATGTTCACCTCACTTGACAAACACTACATTTTTTTTCGATCTGTGTACTTTAGGAGGTATCTGCTAGAAGCATATGTAAGACAAAACCAAAGAATCTGGCAGAACATTCCTACCAAGTTCAGGGTTATCAAAAATGATACAAAGTGTTTCTACCCTTCAAGTCTGTTTATCCTATATACACCAGAGTAAATGAACCAATGGGAGTGGAGATGGCTTCAAAGGGAAAAGGTCTAGAAAGAACAACTGGCCTTTTAAAGGCTAGGGTAAGTAATACCTTTTGAGGGCCCAATGTTTTTCTAGGCTCTGAAGTGACAGTGGTGGGAAATATAGTGTCCTTTCTATTACAGCACTTACACATTGTATGAGTAGGGTGAGTGTGGGAGGAAGGCGGGCCGGTGATCAGCAAACAAGTGAACAAAACAGTTTCAAAGAATGGTAGTGAATATGAGCTACATCAGGGCAGAAGTCTTTGTTTTGTGCTGCATGGTTGGTTTCTAGTGCTTAGGACAGTGTCTGGGGTAGAGCAAACCTTCAGCAAATACGGAATAAATTAACTAATAACATGTTATAAGAAGAGTAAGACCGGAAAGGGGGGCATTCTCATCCTACATTGATAAACGGTATATTGTGTGAGCATGAGTGTGTACCCCTTGGGCCTGGATGGCAGAGTGTTGTACAAGAACTGAAAGCATCTGAGAATATCCGTAGTGTATCATTTGCTAGCTGTCATCTCCTTTTCTTCTTGACATATGCTACCTCTGTTCCCATCCCCACGCCCAGGAGATTGGTTTACGTAGTTGAAAGGGGATTAGACTTGGAACTCTGGTTGCAACCTTAATCTTTGCACACTAGTTGTATGCCTTGGGCCAATTCTCTGAGTCTCAGTTTACTTGTTTGCAAACAAAACTGGGATAATAACACCCATGTCACAGATGTGTCACAGATACATTATGAATACCCAGTGAGACAGACACATTATGTGACAATGCCTGTTGCATGACAGAGAAACCCGTAAAAGTGGTCGTTTTTCTCCTCCTTTCACCTTCAGAGTCTGAGATACAACCCCAAGTCAGCTGCTTTCCTCTTAATTTTCTAGAAACCACCATAGCACAATGGTAGTTAATCAGAATTCTAGACCTGCCAAAGAGTGGACATGTTTGGGAACAATTAGATATTTACTTCTAGCTTCCCACAGCATTTGCTTAATGTTTTGACTACTTGATATTATTGATGATCTACAAATGAGGTTCCAGGTGCTTTGCATAACCTATCAGTTTCCATAAACTTGGTAGCTCTTTGATTTTCTTCTAGGTGTGAAGAATAATAAGTTTGGGACCTCCCTTTGGGAGAAAGATCTGAGTCTCTGCTTGGGGTAAATCGTCCTGGAAGGGATTCCAGGAGGTGGATAGGATGACCACATCAGGGGGAATTTTAACTCCTGGAGTCTTAACCCTCACCCCTCAGGCAATCTGACTATTAAAAGAGAAAGCCGGTTCCCTGTCTGGTCCTTTGCAGGAATGGACAAGTTCCTTTGGGAAAACCCTTGGCTCCCAGGTTTGCTGGGATAATAAATTTCGGTTTGGTGAGGTAACTAAACAGGGAGGGAATGTCAAACCTGTGGCAAGCTTTCAGAATAAGTCCTAGGCCTGGCACCTCCTTCAGCCTGGATGTTTAAGATTTTTGTGTGAGAATTTGATCTCTTATCAGGTAATACTTGCAGAATTAGAGCTAGGCTTACCACTGGCTTGACTTGAGGAGGACAGGGAAGAAACCTAACAAAATGATCCCTCCCCTGCCGAACGAGCACATTGGTGAGTGTGACAGTGACTGTGGGCAGTATGAATAGTAGTGAAAAACTGCCTAGCAGGAGGATGACTTTAAGGATGAGTGAGAAAATAATTTCATGGAAGCAACAGGGCTTGAAGTGTGCCTTGTAGGAAACATAGGGTTTAGATTGCTGTAAAGATGAGTGGAGGGTATTTCCGGAGTAGAGGCTGTGGTTGGGCAGAGTGTACAGGTAAATGAGTGTGCTCTGAGGAGGGACAGCAGGAAGATTACAGTGCGCATCAAGTTTGAGTTTGTTCTGTGTGGCAGGCACTCTTTTGTTCCTGCGAGCTTGCATTGTACTGGGGGAGAATCACATGAAACAAGGCAGCAATCAATATACAGAATTCTTCCAAATTATGATAAAGGCCATGAAAGAAATAAACAGGGTTCTGTGATAAAGAGTAAGGTTGTGGTTTAAAGTGTTCTCTTACAGACTATTTGACCCATACCGTGAGTCTTTGACAGAGGTAGGGCAGGCATTATTATCCCCATTTTACAGATGAGGTGACTTTGAAAGTTAAGGTGACTGAAGAACATAGCTTTGGCCCTTCTCTGTCCAGCATGCTGTGCCCACTTCAGTGCTGGGTTACTGATGACACTCAATGAATACCTCACTACCCACCAGCATGAAGACAGGCCTGTTTCTTTTTGTTCCCTCTTTGAGGAAGCTGTTAACTTTGGAACTCTTGACTCTTGATATCCATCCACTTTCCCGGAGATTGGCTACCCATCAGAAGTCAGTGGTCAGAGAAAACTTCCATTTTACAAATGCACAGTGGCATCAATGTAATCAGTTGAATACATTGGTCTGATTTCCTTACAGAAAAATAAGTATATTTTGAAGTGACAGAAGTTCACTGTCAATTAAAGGAATTAACATCCCTCTCTGGATGGTGTTACTACTGTAGCCGAAGTGTGCCAGTTTCTTTTTCACAAGCCATTCTAGTGGAGTGTAAGTAGGATTTTGGGCATCTCCTCTCTATGGGCCTGCTTCAGATTGGGCTCCTATTCTGTCTGGAGTGTCCCCACAGAGCGAGAGGGGAGGAAGATACGCATTGGGGAAGGTTGCAGTTGCACTACTTGGAGCAAGTGATGACAGACATAGTAATGCATAAGTGAAGTATTGTTCTTGCACAACATGTGTGGTCACATCTAGTGAAGGACAGTAGGACAGGGGAGCAGTGCTAGCCTCACAAGGGAGTGGATCCACTGCATTAGAACCATTGGACCAATAGGTTTCACTAGACAAAATGATCAGAGGCAAAATGATGACCAGATCTAAAACTCAGTTTATCAGTAGCAAAATACAGGCATACCTCAAAGACATTGCAGGCTCAGTTCCAGACCACAGCCATAAAGTAAATATTGCAATAAAGCAAGTCACACATTTTTTTGGTTTCTCAGTGCATATAAAAGTTATGTTAATGCTCAACCGTAGTCTATTAAATATATAAGTATAATTAAGTGAAATGTTAATGGTAATCCATAGTCTATTAAATATAATAACATTATGTCTAAAAAAGATGTACATACCTTAATTTTAAAAACGCTTTAGTGTTAAAGAATGCTAACGATCATCTGATCCTGAGTGGTCATCTTTTTCCTGGCGGAGGGTCTTGCTTTGATGTGGATGTTTGTTTGGCTGTTGACTGACCAGGATGGTGGTTGCTGAGGGTTGGGTGACTGTAGCAATTTCTTATGATAAGAAAACAATGAAGTTTGCCACACCAATGGACTCTTCTTTCATCAAAGACTTCTCTGTAGCATGCAGTGCTGTTTGATAGCATTTTGCCCACAGTAGATTGGAGTCAATCCACTCAAACCCTGCCACTGCTTTACTAATTTTATAGAATATTCTAAATCCTTTGTTGTCATTTCAACAATGTTCACAGTACCTTCACTAGAACTATTTCATCTCAAGAAACCACTTTCTCTGCTCATCCATAAGAAGCAACTCTTCATCCACTCAAGTTTAATCATGAGATTGCAGCAATTCAATCCCATCTTCAGGCTACGTTTCTAATCCAAGCGCTCTTGCTATTCCACATCTGCAGTGACTTCCTCCACTTGCAGCCTTGAATCCCTCAAAGTCATCCATGAGGATTGGGATCAACTTCTTGAAAACTCTTGTTAATGTTAACGTTGATATTTTGACCTTCTCCCATGAATCACAAATGTTCTTGATGGCATTTAGAATGGTGAATCCTTTTCAGAAGATTTTCAATTTACTTTGCCCAGATCCCTCAGGGAAATCACTATCTATGACAGCTCTATCCTTAAGAATCTATTTTTCAAATAGATTTTGAATATTTTTCAACACTTGAAAGTCAAAGTGGCTCCTTGACCCATGGGTTATAGGATGGATGTTGTATTAGCAGACATGAAAACAACATTTCTCTTTTATCTCTTTGTACATCTCCATCAGAGCTCTTGGGTGACCAAGTGTATTGTCAATGAGCTGTTATTGTCAATGAGCAGTCATCTTTTGAAAGGTATCTTTTTTTTCTGAGCAGTGAGTCTCAAAACTGGGCTTACAATATTCAGTAAAACATGCTATAAACAGATGTGCTATGATCCAGGCTTTGTTGTTCCATTGATAGAGCACCGGCAAAGCAGATTTAGCATCATTTTTAAGGGCCCTAAGATATTTGGAATGATCAGTGAGTATTGTCTACAACTTAAAGTCATGAACTGCATTATCCCCTAACAAGAGAGTCAGCCTGTCATGTGAAGCTTTGATCCCAAGCATTGACTTCTCCTCTCTAGCTATGAAAGTCCTAGATGGCAACTTCTTCCAATAGTAGACTGTTTTGTCTACATGGAAAATCTGTTGCTTAGTGCAGCCACTTTCATCAGTAATCTTAGCTGGGCCTTCTGGATAACTTGCTGCAGCACTTTCATTAGCACTTTCTGCTTCACCTTGTATTTTTATGTTATGAAGAAGGTCTCTTTCCTTAAACTTGGTAGTCGAACCTCTGCTAGTTTCCAAGTTTTCTTCTACCGGCTCCTTACTTCTCTCAGCTGTCATAGAATTAAAGAGAGTGTTAGGGCCTTGATCTGGATTAGGCTTTTGCTTACGGGAATGTTGTGTCTGATTTTATCTTCTATCCAGACCACTGAAACTTTCCTATTCAGCAATCAGGCTGTTTTGCTTTCTTATCATTTGTGTGCTCACTGGAGTAGCACTTTTAATTTCCTTCAAGAACTTTTCCTCTGCATTCACAACTTGGCTAACAGGTACATGAGGCCTAGCTATTGGTCTTTCTCAGCTTTTGACATGCCTTCCGCACTAACCGTAATCATTTCTAGCTTTTGATTTAAAGTGTGAGATGTGAGACTCTTCCTTTCACTTGGACACTTAGAGGCCATCGTAGGGTTATTAATTGGCCTAATTTCAATATTGTTGTGTCTTAGGGAATAGGAAGGCCCAGGGAAAGGGAGAGAGACAGGGAAATAGCTGGCCAGTAAAAGCGTTAGAACACACATACCATGTATTGATTAACTTCATCATCTTATATGGGTATAGTTTGCAACACCCTCAAAACAGTTATGATAGTAATAACAAAAGCCACTGATTAAAGACCACCATAACTGATATAATAATAAAGAAAAGGTTTGTTATGTTGTGGGAATTATCAAAATGTGAGACAGAGACAGGAAGGATGCACATGGTGTTGGAAAATGGTGCTGATATTCTTGCTCAATGCAAGTTTGCCACAAACTTTCAATATGTAAAAAAAAAAAATGCGTAGTGTCTGTGAAGTGTAATAATGTGAATTGTAGTAACATGAGGTTTCCTGTATGCATAATCCTAGCCAAATTTTTCAAACAATCAACAACACCTTGAGACTGTTCTTTGAAAAGTTTGCAATTTAATAACCACCATAATCATTAAACTTAAAAATAAATAAATGCTGTACAATATTCGAGTATTATTAGAGTATGTCACAAACATGACCATTCTTCATTCACGATTTCAGGTACAGGTTCATGTCTTTTAATATTAAATTCGAGTCTTCTATTTTTAGAAAATTTTCTTGGATTATACTGTTAAGTGCTAATTTTGTTGGGTGAACCCTTGAGAACACAGAGTTGAATGGGACTCAGCACATGTTGAAGGAGTGCTGTGTCTGCTGGGAGTGACAGCTGTGTAGAAACTAGGGATGGCATATGACATGCTGCACAAGTTGTAACAAGAGTAACACAGTCCAGTTCCCTGTGAATAGATGGCATAAAATGGAGGGCCTGTGCAAGATATCACTGGAAAGTTTACCTTTGAACACATCTACAGCCTGAGAAGTTTGCCAGGCAGAGCAGAAGAGCTTAAGTTTTGGGGCCAAACTTCATGAAAACATTCCTAAGCCTAAAGTAGATTATGTTCTTGAGATTGCTTGCTCAGCTCTCAACTTTGGGATTTTGTTTTCTTCTCTTTTTACCTTATTTGCCTCCCTCCATAGATAAGAAAAAGCAGTTTAATCTATTTCCATTCAGAGTTTTGATGAATTAGGAAAAATAATTTACCCACTTACAAAGGTCTCCAGATGAGGCTAGCAACTGTCCATCACATGGACCCCCCCATCTTCTTTACAAACCTATGGGAGCCATTGTTGATTAACTTGATAAGTTGTCCACCGAGCCCCGATTCGGTCCTTGAACGTTTTTTAGGACAATGCTCCAGGCAACTCCCACCCATCTGAATCAGCAAGTAAGGAGAAAACTATTTGCCATCCCCATTCCATTTGCTCTTCTTTGATTTCACTGGATATGTAGGTCCTGAAGACAGAGTCCTACAGGGAGGGTCCCTCTTCCACTGGGGGAGATAGGACAGAGTCAGTGTCCTTATCTTCAAATGGATGGGATAGTTTATTTCAGTGCATGGATACAGCACAGGTGGGTCCCCAGAAGTAGAAACTCCTGTCTCCAGGTTTGATGGTGTCATTTCTGTCTCTGTAGTGCATTTTTCCTTCTCACCATGTTTCTAACTGAATTTTCTTCCCTCTCCCTGTGTGAGGCATCATAAGAAGATAAGCACATAGTTCTCAGTCTTAAGAGTCTTATAATGTTTTTGGAGCAACAGGGCAAACACTTATGACCTATTAAAGAAATTGTTCTATTTTTACAATGCATGTAAACATGCAGGTTCTATAATAATGTGTAACTCAATATAATAGCTATTATTCTAAATGCTGTTTACTTGGCAATATGTGATTATATGTCAGCACGAGCAGACAGTTTAGTTCTATAGGTAATTCAGTGGCAAGATATAGCTTGGCTCCCCCAAATATCAGGTACAGAGAGGGCCATGCAAACCAGCCCTTGCCCTATAGTAGACAGGAGCTGTGCTAAAGCGCTTCCTTAAGGAGGACAGAGGAGTGGGGACAGCTGAACTGGGGCAATAGCCAGGTGACGAGATTTGAATGACATTCTAGGAGGAGAGCACAACAAATGCAAAGCCATGCAGGAGAGAGAGAATGACTCATTCAGGGCTGCAAGCAATTCACATGGGTTGTAGCCAGGGAAGCTGAAGAGTGGTCATACATGCTCTTGAAAGCTCATGAAAGGCTCTAGGGTTTCTGTTGAAAAGTTTGTTGTGGCTATGAGGGCAGTGATGAGCTGCAGAAACAGGTGGGCAGAGGGAAGGTATGATGGTGTCACTGAGGCAGCAGACAAGGATGGCTTGGAGGTCAGGGGCATGGAGTCCATATAGTGACCCAGGTAAACAGTGATCCAGGTGGTAAGCAGAGGCAGAGACAGCTAGGAAGGAGAGGGAGGAAGAATTTAACACATGATAAGACAGAAGGCAGGAGGTTCTGACTGACTGCTATGGGAAGGGGAACTTGCCAATGGTGTCCATATTTCCAGCTTGGGTTGGGGTGTGAACAGGGATAAAGTATTTAGATTAGGGTGATTGTTGATAAATGGGGTTAGGAGGACCCTTAGGAGGCTGAAGCCCACCATCCTGCTGTTAGTCATCATCTATGTCAGATTTAAAGCATCCAGGATAAATGAAGGTTTATTCAACTCAGAGTATCAGAGGAGATCATCCTTTTCTCTTCCATGGGAAACCATTGCAATTGGGAACAACTCTCCCAAAAGACAGTTGAGCTGTCCGTGATTCCATTTTATTCAGCTAGAATTTTTGAGATTATTATACGTAAGTTACCATAGGAATCCTGTCTTCTTTCCTGCTCTTGTTTCTTTTACCTCTTGCAGACAGTGAGTGTAGACTTGACTCAGGACAAGAAACTCCAAGGACACGTTTTCCAGAGGATCTCACTTCGCTATAAAGTTTCTGGCAGCAATAGAATGATTAATGAAGGGCTAAGTAACCCAGTGCATTATTTTCTGGCAGACACTAGTTCGTCACCTGCAGCATATCCAGTAAAGCATGTCAATGTGCAGACACCCGAAGAGAAGGAGGACAAGGTGAGAAAGAAGAGGAAAGAGGTAGGAAGAGGAGATGAGAAGCAGAGGAGAGGAAGAGGAGAAGAAAAAAGAGAGGAGGAAATGAAAACAGAGTAAAAACATGTCACCTAAGATGAGGTGGAAGGAGAGATGTGAGAGAATGTGAGAAAGAGGAGACAGGAAGCCCGAAGAAAGTGAGGAGGTGGGAATCCTTCAACTGCAGGGGGAAAAGGGGAGGGCAGGGTGTGTGTGGCCCCTGGAGGGCAGGGTGAAGCCAAGGATGGAGTGAGGACAGTCTCCAACAGACATTTGACCTATGATAACAGCGCAGGAAATTATGTTATCCCACAGATTACTATGGACGACTCTCTATAACTTTTTTAAATAAAGGAATATAAAGATACAATGGTCAATCACAAAGAAAACACTAGAACTTGCCTGGCACAGAGGTTCACGCCTGTAATCCCAGCATTTTAAGAGGCTGAGGCAGGAGGGTTGCTTAAGGCCGGGAGTACAAGATACGCCAAGGCAACATAGTAAGACCTCATCTCTATAAAAATAAAATAATAATAATAAAAATTAGCCAGACATGGCTGCACATGCTTATTGTTCCAGCTATTCAGGAGGCTAAGGTGGGAGGATTGCTTGAGTCCAGGAATTCCAGGTTACAGTGAGTCATGATTGCATCACTACATGCCAGCCTGGGCAACAGAGCAAAACCTCGTCTCTAATAAAAACAAACAAACAAAAACACTAGAGCCCACTGAATCCATCTCCATTTCCCTTGCCAACTTGCACACACCATGGCTGTTTGCTTGAGGTCTGGGGTCCAGTCATCCTTCTGTGACCCCTCTGTGTATTCCCTCTTGACACCCTTGCTTGATTCCTTCCAGTGGAGCCGTATATAGATTATTCTTGTTTACAACATTTTTTCACAATACACTTTATCCCAGGTTCTGTGGACCCTTTGGGTTTGGGCTCTGCTGGCATCTTGTGGTGGCCCCTTCCTCCTCCTGGCGTCAGACTACTGACCTGCCACATCTGCACTGTGACTCTCAGAAAGCTCATTTGGCCCTGTTCATTATTTGTCTTAGAGGGTCTTCTCTGTAAGAGATCCTCCTTTGACCTCCTTTCTCACTTCTTCTTGACCAAGTCTTTCTGTCTACAGAGAGACCATCAGAAGTGCAGTGGAGCAAAATCAGAAGAACATGGCAAGTTCATCAACATCACACTTGGTGTCTATGAATGGACTGAGGCTGTGTGACAGCCCAATGGCTTAAACAACAGATATGTCTTCTCTCACAGTTTTGGAGACTAGAAGTTCAAGGTCAAGGTATTTGTAAGGTTTGTTCCTTCTGAGGGCTGTGAGGGATAACCCGTTTGAAGCCTCTCTCCTTGACTTGTCAATGACTGTCTTTTCCCTGTGTCTGTTTACATTGTCTTCTCTTTGTGTTTCTATGCCTGCATTTCCCCCCTTTTATAAGGACATCAGTCTTATTGGATTAGGATTTACCTTCATGACCTATTTTGATCTGATTACCTCTGCAAGAACACTCTCTGTAAATAAGGTCATATTCCAAGGAACTGTGAGTTAGAACTTCAACATGTCATTTTGGGGGACACAAGTCAACCTATAAGAGTATCTTAGATTGTGTGGGCTCTGTGACGAGAAGGTCTGCTTCTCAGTTTTCTGTGATGGTGTGTTCTTCTTGATATCTCTTGGGATGAGGGGCTTCTTCCTTGGGATCCCCATAGCCTTGTGCCGGTCTAATCTCACCTGACCCTTCTTATATGCAGGTGCATTGTATGTGTCTCCACTCTAATCAGGCTACAGTGCTGCAACTCCTTGTTACTGGGTGCAGGGTGCTAACAGTCCTCATGAGATGAGAGATGCTGCCTCCCATTCTCACACAGACCAAAACCCAGAAATGGGTTGAACATTCCTTTCTGGAATGAACCCATGAACTAAAGAGCAATATAAAAATAGATGGACTGTTCTTTGGATAGTAATTTATTCATTCAACAGAAATTTGTTGAGCACTTACTCTGTACCAGGCCTCTATGCTGTGGGCTAAGTGTCTGGCGATGAGGGATGCAGACATCACCTCTGCCTAATGGAATTTCCTTTCCAGAGGCATAAATCTGATCATCCAGAGGAGTCTGTTCTCTGCCTGAGAGGGAAAATATTCTGACATCAGCAGGCAGAGACTGAGAATGGAGGCAACAACACTGATTCACCTTAGCTAGATCCCTGTGAGCATTCCTGGCCATGGATAAATAGTTGTTTATTTATTTTCAAGAGGAGAAGCTTCAAAGAGACCACTTATGGCACAGAGACTCAATGTGTCTATAGATACATGTGGCTGTACCCAACATATGTTATCACATTTTATATGTATAAGTGATTAGTCCTTGGGCAACATATGGCTTCTTTTAAATTTATAAATTTAGAGTTTTATATATTAGTTTTATATATTAGGTGTGCCCAGTTAAAACTGAAGTTTTAAAAAAAAAATTAATAGGCTTAGTTTTTTAGAACTGTTTTAGATTTACGGGAATATTGAACAGAGAATAGGGGGAAAAATTTCCGTGTCTCCCACCACCACCCCTGCGCACCATTTCTGCTATTATTAACATCTTGTATCACTCTGGCACATTTGTTACAATTAATGAGCCAATATTGATACATTATTATTAATTAAAGTTCTTCATTTATTCCAATTTCCATGGGATCAATTATTTAGACCTCTGCCATGGTCACAGAATGCACACATGGATCTAGCTAATGTACGTTACTGTCTGGGGTCCCATCTAGGATACTGCATTACACTTATTTATCCTGAGGCTCCTCTTGGCTGTGACAGCTTTTCAGACTTCCCTGTTTCTGATGACCTTGACAGTTTTGAGAAATTGTGCTCGAGTATATTATAGTATGTCCCTCTATTGGAATTTGGCTGTATTTATTTATTGTTTTTATTAGTCTGAGGTTCTGGGATTTGGGAGGAAGACCACAGGGGTGAAGTACCATTTTCATTACATTATTTTAAGGGTACATGCTATCAACATGATTTATGACTGCTGACATTGACCTAAGCCATACTACTTTACTAAATAAAATAACATATCTATGTATATTTTTACATGTGGGTCCAATATTTAAGCCTTTATAGATTTATTTTCCTGGGTCTAGATGTCTTCTCCTTTATATTTAACATTTCTAAATGCTTCTACCTAGAAACTTCTGCCACAGGCAGTACCAAGTGCTGATGAGGATGTGGAATAAGAGAAACTCTCACACAATGCTAGAGTCTCAAATTCTGTGACTATTTTGGAAAACATTTTGACATTATCTAACAAAGTTGAAGATCTGTGTCAATAACCAAAAGAATAGCTCCTGTAGTATTCACCTGATATAGTTTGGATGTTTGTCCCCTTCAAATATCATGTTGAAATTGGATCCCCAATATTAGAGGTGGGGCCTTAGGGGAAGAATTTGGGTCATGTCGATGGATTCCTCATGATGGCTTGGTGCCATTCTTGTGGTAGTGAGTGAGTTCTCACTCTCCTAGTTCCCATGACACCTGATTATTAAAAAGAGCCTGGCATCTCCTTCCAACTCTTTCTTGTGTACTTTCTCTTGCCATGTGATGCCTGCTCTCCTTCACCTTCTGCCATGAATAGAAACTCCCTGACACCCTCATCAAAAGCAGATGCTGGTGACATGCTTCTTGCACAACCTGTAGAACTATGAGCCTAATAAACCAATAAACCTTTTTTTCTTTATAAATTATCCAGCCTCAGGTATTCCTTTATAGCAATGCACACAGACTAAGATAGCACCCTAGAGAAACACTAGTAGATGTACACCAAGACAAGGCTATTCACAGAAGTAATGTTGGTATAGTTAGTGCCAAAAAATTAGAATTAACCCTAATATACACTAGAAATAGAATGCATAAAAATATTGTGTATTCATATGATACAAAATTACATAGCAGTAAAAATCAAAGAACAGCTACTTTCAAAATTGTTGCAACTTACAGTTACATTGTTGGGGAAAAACATTTTTAAAGCAAGTTATAAGAGAAGACATCTATATATCCCATTTATAGGAAGATAAAAATATAAAGGCAAACCCAAATGATATATTTTGTAGTGATACATACGCATATGGTAAAACCAAAGAAAAGCAAAGGAAGCCGGGCTCGGTGGCTCAGCCTGTAATCCTGCGCCTCTGGGAGGCTGAGGTGCGTGGATTGCCTGAGCCCGCGGGTTCGAGACCTGCCTGGGCAGTGAGATCTCATCTCTACAATAAATCAAAAAATCAGCCGGGCGTGGTAGCGCATGCTTGTAATTCCGGCTACTTGGAAGGCTGAGGTGGAAGGATCGCCGGAGCACAGCAGGTCGAGGCTGCGGTGGCCAGGAGCGGCCATTGCACTCCAGTCTGGGCGACAGAGTGAGACTCCAACTCAAAAAAAAAAAAAAGAAAAGGAATGATTACTATAAAACAAGAAAAGTGGAGTAGAAGGCAGGATTGGGATGAGAAAAGACACACAGGGACTTGTCATGTTCTATTAATCTAGATGGTGGGTTCAAGGGAAATCATTTTATTATAATTCTTGGAACCATATATATGTTTTGTTTTGTTTTTCTTTTGGTTGGAGTCTCACTCTGTCGCCCAGACTGGAGTGCAGTGGCCGCTCCCGGCCACCGCAGCCACCACAGCCTCGACCTGGTGGGCTCCGGCGATCCTTCCGCCTCAGCCTTCCAAGCAGCTGGAACTACAGGCGCGTGCTACCACGCCCGGCTAATTTTTGATTTATTGTAGAAATGAGGTCTTGCCAAGTTGCCCAGGCAGGTCTCGAACCCGCGGGCTCAGGCAATCCACTCACCTCAGCCTCCCAAAGGCGCGGGATTACAAGCTGAGCTACCGAGCCCGGCCATATATATGTTTTATATACTTTATTGTATGATTAAAAACAATTTGTAGAGATGAGGTCTCACTGTTACTCGGGCTGGTCTCAACTCTTGGCCTCAAGTAATCCTCCTGCCTCAGCCTCCCAAAGTACCAGGATTACAGGTATAAGCCCCACCCTCGGCCTACTTTATTGTTTATAATAATATATTTTATAATTTTAAAGATATACAAAGCCACATGGGAATTGTAAGTTAAAGTTAACTAGAAATAAAATATCTTCAGAGCAAACGAATGCAATCCTGGTTTATGGGAGGAGAACGCCCATTAACTCTAAGATCTCCTGAGCCTGTGTCTGTCTGTCTGGCTTTGTACAGTGTTTGGTTCAGCTTCTGTCACAAAAGGAAGCTGAATACCTACTTCTGATGGGCTCTATTTCCCACAGTGGGAGTCCCCCAAAGCCACTAGGCCAGGGAGATAGAACATGCCTCCTTAGAGTTTATGATCATCTCTCTTTACTTCATTTTTATGTAGATGCCATGGGGAACCCAAAACTAATTGGGGCATGGCCTCTGGGGTGGGGATGAGGGGAGGAAAGCCAGGGGCATTTGAACAGGTCTCTCAAGCAGTGAATGGCCAGGACCAGGAGAGTCTCAGGTGGTGACAGAAGGCCCTCTGTGGGGGGAGACTAGACTAGCCAGGAAAGGCTTCTTAGATGAGCAAGGGTTTTAGCTGGCTTGTGAACAATTTGTTGTTTTAGACAAACAGAGGACTGAAAGGTCAAAATACTTTTGATGTCGTTTAATTTGTTGTTTTATCTTTTTGGGTCATGTCCTTTGCTGAGGTCAATAATTTTCATCAGAAGGAATATAAAGAAGCACCAAATAAAAATGTTCTCTTCTACCTTTTAATTCATCAAAGTAGGGCAGGAAAGAGGCAGGCATTTTATTTTTATTTTTTATTTTTTCAGCAGGCAGAGGATGTTAGGGAAGAAAAAATGCCTCTAGCCATATCCATCCCCCAGTCATCATCTTTGTTGATTTCAGCAGCAGCAATAGGAGGGTCAGTTACTCTCCAAATCTCAGTTTTCTCACCCGAAAAAAGGACAGGAATATCACTTCTGGGATTTGTTGTTGCCACCCCCTAACACCAGTGGCTGTTTTCATTGTTATCCAACAAAATACTTGAATATGCCCCAAACGATTACCAGCTTCACAGAAGTAGGCACCACACCCAGGCTTGCTTCTTCATACGCTTCTGGGGGGCCTTCAGGCCAGAACAGAGAAGGCAGTGGGGAGAGGGATATCAGGGGAGAGGGGGAGAGGGGTGTATGGCAGGCATACAAGAGCCTGAAGGTCACAGTCATTTTTCCATTGAAACGATCACAATTGTGTGCTAAAGTTACCATTTAAATAAACAGGCCTTATTTATTGAAGTTCCATTTTAGGACTTTTGACACTAAAGTCCTAGTGTCTGGTTTAGGGTCTTGACAAGAAGCAATGGGAGGCACAGGTGCAGGTGTTATGAAGTGAGAGATCTGTGGGGAGTATTGAGGAATCAGACCCAGGGGAAAGAAACACTGTTTAGATTTTTGTTTCATATGAAATCCACTTGGAGACATTTTCTCTCCTCAAGCAGGTAATTGTATTATCCTCCTAATAGCCTTTCTGTTTCCTGTTGGTAAGGAGTCGGCCATTCACTTTGGAGAGGCTCTCCTTTTTTTGAAGAAAACTGCTAAAGGACATTAATTGAGATCATTTAAATATGTTAATACATTGATTCGTTTCCCAAGTGCATCCAGGAGACTACAGGCTGACGCTCGCTGTGCTCTGTATGCACCAGATCTCCACACCCGAGGCTTATCGCAAGCAATTATCTTACCCAAATAAAAAATGAAAATGGAAAAGTTAAATAAATAACAGGACATCTTGATGAAATCGCAGTAACGCTCATCTTGGTTAACATTAGCCCTGACTTTTGGACAGCTAGATTTGTTAATACGCTTGTCCTTTGTTTAGGCATCTATCTCTGTAAATCTCATGACTTTCCAAAATGATGGATGGTAACCATCTCTGCTGTCCCCTAAAAAACACATTCTCCAGGAAACTGGAAAAAGCAAAATGGACACTGTAGCCCTGACCTGAGTAATCCACAGATTGAGGAAAAACCTCAAAATTGAATTCATCTGAAAATTATTATGGTTTTCTCCACAACAGTTTCAGCGTTCTGTTTTTCCCGGCTTTCTTGCTGGGTAAGAGAGCTCTGCATAGCTGCACTGGCCAGGCCTTAATGAATCTGCACTGGAACTGTAGCTTGGAGTGGCAGTCAGGATGGACCAGGCTTGGCTCTGGCAGCAAACAACCCTAAACCTCAGCGGATGAACACAGAGGAAGTTTGTATTGATTCTTCATGTAAAGACCACCATAGGTGCTGCTGGAAAGCCACAACAATTGCCCTCCCCGTCTCCAGCTCAACATCCCAGACCACCATGACCTTTTAGCATCTCTATCCCAGTACTTGGCTTGCACCCGGGGCCACCACAGGGAGAAGCCTGCAGATTCAGGTACTGGCGGTGGGATGATTTGGCAAGGATGGGAAGCAGGCAGTTTCCATTGGCCAGCGCTGGTCACGTGACCAACCCAAGCGCCAGAGGGTGGGAAAGTGCACTAGGAAATAAAGAAGTACTCCACGTTGGTGAACATAAGTAAATTCTAACTCCTCAGGAACTGTTGACCACTGACAGTTGTTTCTCTCTACTCGCCATTAATGTGGGCAACTCAGCCCAGGTGTCAGCCATCTGAGTCCTTGTCCTACACTTCTGAAGTCATTGTTTACATATACTGTATACGCATTTATATGTATAGTTTTTTAGAGAAGTTTTAGGATTAGAGCAAAACAGAGCAGAAAGCACAGGGAGTTCTCACCACGGTGCTCCCACACAGGCACGGCCTCCCCTGCTATCAACATCCTGCACCTGAGTGGTGCATTTGTTACCACTGTTGAACCTTTATCAACTCGTTATCTCCCAAAGCCCATAATTTACATTGAGGTTCACTCTTGGTGTTATGCATTCCATGGGTTTGGACAAATGTGTCCTGACATATGCTCACCATTATAGTATCACACGGAGTATTTTCATTGCCTCCCAAGTCCTCTGTGCTCTGTCTGTTTATCCCTCCCTCTTACCAACCCCTGGCAACCGCTGATCTTTTTACTGTCTCCATAGTTTTGCCTTTTCCAGAATACCACGTAGTTGGACTCCTACAGTATGAAGCTTTTTCAGGTTGACTTCTTTCATTGAGTAATATGTATTTAAGTAATATGCATTTTTCTCTATGTTTGCAACTTGATAGCTCATTTCCTTTTAGTGCTGAATAATTCCATTGTCTGGATGTACTACAGTTTATTTATTCACCTACTGAAGGACATCTTGGTTGCGTCCAAGTTTTGGCAATTATGAATAAAGCTGCTGTAAACATCTCTGTGTAGGTTTTTGTGTGAACATAAGTTTTCAAATCTTTTGAGTAAATACTAAGTGGTGTGATTGCTGGATCGTGTGGTAAGGGTATGTTTAGTGTTGTGAAAACAAAAACTAAAACAACTGTCAAACTGTATTCCAAAATGTTTATAGCATTTTTCATTTACATTAGCAATAAAATAGAGTTCCTGTTGCTTCACATCCCTGCCAACATTTGGTATTGTCAGTGTTTTGAATTTTGGTCATTTTAATAGGTGTGCAGTGGTATCTCATTGTTTTTAATTTGTAATTTTCTATTAATATATGATTTGAGCATCTTTTCATATCTTATTCACCATCTGTATATCTTCTTTGGTGAGGCATCTGTTCATTTTTTAATCAGGTTGCTTGTTTTCTTAATGCTGAATTTGAAGAGTTCTTTATATATTTGGGATAACTGCCTTTTATCAGTTGTCTTCTTTGGGGGTTGGCAAGAGTTGAAAAACTACCCATTGGGTACCATGCTCAGTACCTGTGTGATAAACTCAGTAGAAGCCCAAACCTCACCATCATGATATCCATGCAACAACCTACCCACGTACCCCCCGAATCTAATAAACAAACAGATATGTCTTTTGCAAATAATTTCTCCCAGGCTGTGATTCATCTTTAATATATATATTTTAACTGACTCAAAATTTAAATCGCCATATACAACTTATGTTCCCATCAAAGCTTCTGAAGATTTTGGAAGTGGAAGGGCTTACATTTTTCTTCGTCACTACTAGCTAGGGTTTCCTGTGTCCAGTGATTACAGTATTTGATCTTTACTCTGAGTAAAGCAGATGCAAACATGAAATGTAACCTTCTTTTTCTTGGAATTCCTTTCATCTCCACCACCCCTCCTTCCCTCTCTTTTACCTCCAAGCACCACCAATCCACTGAAGGTTTGGGATATAGGAGAGAGGTTATGGTACTGCTCCATGTAACAATTTAAAATGTAAAAATAGACAGCATCATTCTTTAAAGTTTCTGAGTCACACCGAGCATCTGGAATTCTCAATGACCACCTTTTCTTCTCCCTCCATATTGCATTTTGCATTTTTCCTACCTGCTTCCTCTCTCCCTTGACTTCTTTACATCTCCTGAATGGTCACCAGACTCTGAACCTCTTTCTGATTGTAGGTCCAAAAAAAATTTCCTCCTATATCCTGATGCAGATATATTCATTTTGTGCTTCCTTTTCTCTGGTCTCTTCTTCTAGA
The DNA here is from genome assembly GCF_000164805.1 of Carlito syrichta. NCBI lineage: Eukaryota > Metazoa > Chordata > Mammalia > Primates > Tarsiidae > Carlito > Carlito syrichta. The sequence continues at coordinate 159,369 of NW_007252902.1, read as the reverse complement.
ACATACTATAGAGTCTATCTTTTCATATACAAATAGCCCATTAGGCGTTCTATCATAACATAATAAATTTTCTCACATTCAGAATTTCTACTGTTGTCTTTTGAAATACTTCCTCTCCTACCTTTGTAGAAAATCTTGCCAAGTATGACATAAGAAGGTAAAAAAAAGTGTAAAGTGTAGAAATAACCCACCCAAGTCAGGCTGAGTGAACCTTCTGTGTCCATCTTTTTATCCATGATGGCTGCTCACAAGCACACCTGTTCATGGAAGAAAACTCTCATCATAAAAATCAGGTGTTCAACTTGTTTTAAGGACAGTTAACTCAGAAAGTCTTGCTAAGATCCTTCACAAGGCTGCTACAAAGAAAAAATTATTTGAAAATATTGCCAATTTGAAAGTGTCACTGAAGTGTCAGAATGAACTTGGGGCCCCATTTCCCTCCTGGCCACCCTTCTCCCTGGCAGCAAGGCCATTGGCAGTAGACAGTGCTAGCAAGGACAACATACAACACAGATTTTAGGTGATGCTGCCGAAGATATCCGTCTGTTGAAAATGTATCCCAGACAGGCTCGGTGGCTCAGCCTGTAATCTCATGCCTTTGGGAGGCAGAGGTGAGTGGATTGCCTGAGCCCGCGGGTTCGAGACCCACCTGGGCAAACTTGGCGAGACCTCATCTCTACAATAAATTAAAAAAAAATGAGCCGGGCGTGGTAGCAAGCGCCTGTAGTTCCAGCTACTTGGAAGGTTGAGGTGGAAGGTTTGCCGGAGCCCAGTAGGTTGAGGCTGCGGTGGCCGGGAGCAACCACTGTACTCCAGTCTGGGTGACAGAGTGAGACTCCAACTCAAAATAAATAAATAAATAAATAAAAAGGAAAAAAAAAAAAAAGAAAATGTATCCCCATCATTTTATATACTTTGGAGCTCTGTGAAATCTTGGGATTGCTTGAATATTTCATTATTGCTATTTCTTATTAATGTTTACCAACAGTTGGTTGATTACTAATTATGAATAGTAATATTTCTCTTTCTTTATCTTCTAACAAGTTGTGTAGTGCCGTGCTAGGCACTGTGAAGAATGGTTACTCCTAGCCATATTCAGAAATGTGAGGGATCTATTTTGGATTTTATATAAACTCATTCCACTTAACTCTCTCCAAGTAAAATCAACAGCTTCTTTCTACTTTACCACAACTTTTTTCTCTTGACCTTTTTTCCACTTCTAACCCTTTTTCTGGCTCCCTTTCCTTCATCCCATTATCTAAGAATGCTTGGGAAGGTTGATTATGGGGTTTCTTCAATGCTGTGGCCTGAAGGGTGTAGGAGACACCATGTGTTCAGTCTCCTCAGAACTCCTCAGAACTTAATCTCCTTCTCCAAAGTCAGAGCCACTACCTAAAATTATATAAAGTCCTCATTGTCTGTGACATTATTTAAGATATTGGGGGAAGAGAACTGGAATATTTGACACCTTGTAGTTGAAAGACCCAATAAATAATTCAGAGAATTGATTGAATGGTTTCACTTCTGTGATATTTTGTCCTTAGCCAGGTTTGAGTTGTGATTTTAGGAAATGAGCATGTGTAATTTTCCCATTCTTCGTGCCCTGCCCTGGAGGACTTGGGCAGAAGAGGAAAGGTGAGGCAGCACGGGAGGGAAAAAGTGGAGAAACTTGTAAAGAATTGGGTTTATCTGTATTTACATACTTTAATTTTTCTAACTTCTTAATAAGCAGTAGCAAAAAATTATCAGAAACCACAATAATAAATTACTTGAGTTTCTAGTGTGTAACAAGCACAGCCTTAGTCTCTTTGCATGAGCTATCACATAAAATTTGAGGAGTCAAGGAACAAGGGCTGTTAAGATTTGTGCAGAGGGAACAGGTTTGTCTAGGCTGCTGCTGCAGAGACGAGAAGAACTGCCTCAGTGGATGAAACGTAAAAGAAGGCAAGTGTTAAGGATGTAAAGAAATTTATAAAAAGTTATCTGATAATGACAGGGCTGCCCTGTAGAAAAGTGAACTTCTGGCTGCAGATTGAGAGATCTGTCCTAAGGACTGCTATCATCATCGTCTATAAACATCTATTGTCTATATTTGTATGATCAGAAAAACTAATAAATACTATTTTAAAGAGCACTGAATAAGCTTCATTGTCCACATTGAGCCATGGCAGCGAATGTATTATGAGAAAGTTCCAGGCACACAGGTCTTTACCCTCTAGAAGCTATCAGGTCAGGAGGCTAGTCCTGAGACAGAGGACACCATTCATTATTGCTTTTAATGCTCCTTTCCATACTCGGGAACCAGCAATGGAGTTTGTGTTTAATTCAGGTGGGATGAGAATGAATGAGCGTTATTTCCTCTCCCAGAGTTGAGACATTCTTTCTAGGTTTGAACAGTAGAAGAGATGAGCATGCTCAAAGGGAGGCAGAGGCATTTGGATCCCTCTTGAGAGGAGGCCTGGGTTAGATGTAAGAGTGTGAAATTAGCTCTGCCCTCAGCCCAGACTAGAGGGCTCCTGGCCCTGGCCCTGCACTTTTAAGGACTGCTTTGGCCCTCTTCTGACCATGCTCCGTTATGCAAGGTGAGGAATCCATGGCATTAAGGCCCCGTGCCCACTCTGAGTTCGTATCTCTCCATCCCCCACTTTCTAATCCATGCCCTGGGTTCAGTAACCTGGAATTCCTTGAGTTTCCAGGGCTGGCATCACTTTTCACCTGGATCAGGCCTCCAGGGGACAGAAGAAAATGCTCTTGTGCACACACAAGGCCTGTAGGCTGGCCACAGGGCGGCTGTTTGTAGAAGGTATATTTGGAGCTTGGTTGCATGGCCTGGAGCATCGACATATGTGGAAGACTTGTGCTGTGCAGGACATGGCCATGACAGTAAAGGAAGGAGACAGCATGGAATCCTGGGATTGGCTTCCTCTACACCACCATGGCCAGTGCAGAGCTTTAAGAAGTCTGGGAATTCTAAATGTGAAACTGGCCATCCAAGTTGATCTGCATTTCCAGTTGTATGTGTAAGTTTTGAGATTTGCAAGTTTTGAAGATAGAATTTGACATGTCAATATTTTAATGTTAGCTTGATATATATTAGGCCTGGAGTATGTGGTCCTTATTTCTACTCCCCCCCTCCCTTAGCATACCAATGTTGTCACTCCTCCTTACATTTGTTTTTGAGGAGTTTCCTTTAAAGGTAACTGTTCATGAGGCAGAGAACAAAGGAGTGGAGATCTGGCTGCCTCTTCCTACTGGGTCCATCAGACTCACTCTAGCCAAAATGCAGCATAAGTCCTGGCAAGTCGGCTAAACGCAATGAGTTCTTATCTCTGCATCTTTGGTTTGTCACAGGGTGCCAGTCATTATTTTGTGATACGTGTATGAGAAATATGCTGTTCACGTTCCCTAATTCCTCTAGCCCTCTCTGCTAGGTGATAACTTTTTAGAAAGATGAATTGCAAGAAAGATCTGCCTATATGCATGCTTCCATGTTACACATACACACACATGCCTGCACACACGTGCACACATACACACTTTGGGGAGCTTCCATCCCTTTCCCTGTTCAAACTTGGGAAGCTTGACAGAGGCTTTTCTTCCACCTGTTTGCATCAGCTACATAAAGGGCTTGCAAAGAGAGTTGCTATGGCACATCTTTGCAGATAACAGGAGTTGGCAGATGTTTTTTAATTAAAGAAATTCAGGTTATGAAAAAGATGTCATGGGTAGAGAGAGTGGGAACTTGCCAGCCACAAACCCCTGCTTACGCTCACTCAGCTCCAGCTTGTAGCATCTGCCTCTGGATTCTACAAAATGCCATTGTCAGGAGTGGAAGGGAGTGAGGAGCAGATGTAGGTATCGGGATGCTGCCAGCTCCTGATCATCTATCATTTGGGGTACAGGGCCAAAATGCGAATGATCTACATCCGTAGAGAACACAAAGCAATACTGTAGCCAAATGTTTTGACTTCCTTCTTTGATGAACTACCCATTGGAGCTTTTTAGGACTTTGAGTCCTCTCCTTGACTCTTTCCCTTTTTGGCCAATTACAACAATGGAAATAACATACTGCTACGTTTAGCCTAAAGTTGCCTCCTGATATGGTTTAAGTTTGGTCTAAAGGTTTCCCTGTACAGAATCATCTGTATCCTAACTGTATGTGTAAACAGACTGCAGCCTACTCTTGTGCCAATCACTGAGCTTCAGCCAATCGAAGGTGGCAACTGTTCAAACTGGGTTCAAATAAGGCAAATGCTAAACTGTTACCAATCTAGCTGTTTCTGTACCTCACTTCCATTTTCTGTACGTTAATTTCCTGTCTCTGTTGGTAAATCTTCCGCCACATCACAGTACTGGAGTCTCTGAACCTGTTCTGGTTTGGGAGGCTGCCTGATTCCCGAGTCATTCTTTGCTCAATTCAATTCTGTTAATTTGTCTAAGGCTTGTTTGTTTCCCCTTTCTTCTCTCTCTCTTTTTTTTTAAGTCTGGGTTTCAAGATCACTGCTCACTGGAGCCTTGACCTCCTGGGCTCAGGCAATTCTTCTGCTTCAGCCTTCTGAGTACCTGGGACTACAGGTGCATGCCACCATGCCTGGTTAATCTTTTTACTTTCGTAAAACCGAGGTCTCACTCTGTTGCCAAGGCTGGTCTGGAACTCCTGGGCTCAAGCAATCCTCTTGCCTTACCTTGGTGAGGGTTACCAGGGTGAGCCACTGTGTGCCTGGCCTAAGGTTTTGCTTTTAACAGTACAAAGGACAGAGAAGCAAGTATCTTGAAGTCCTGCTCTTATATGTAGCTCTTCCTGGTTGGTTTAGCCAACAAAACCATCAAATTGAAATATTCACAGGAAACTGGATGACTTCTAGCTTCATCCTTCGCTTTACTACTGAGGAAACAGAACCCACAGAAGGGAACTGACTTGTTCAAGGTCTCCCACTGAATGACTGACAGAGCTGGGTTTAGTACCAACTCTTCTGACTTATGGCCACCCCACTGCTCAGTGGAGACCCTTTGTTCTGAAGGCCATATAGTTCTTTTGAGCCATGCAAATTAACATTTGATTGAAGGCTGCTTTTGGTAGCTCTCTTGTGCTAGTATCTCTTTATACTCCTAACAAAAGTATAAGTGTGACTTCAAGGGCCACGTAACTTAAATGAGAAGAAGAAAGTATCTTGAAGTGCTGCTCTGATGTGTTTTTCACCTGACTCATTTACACATTTTTACCTTCTGTCAGGAGAATTCACTCTTGGCTCATAGAGGCCACCTGAATTCCTTGCCACATGGTTCCCTCCATGTCAAAGCCAACACTGGAGAATGTCTTACTGTCAAATCCGTGCCACATTTTCAATCTCTCTGACTCCAGGTAAAATGTGTCAGGTAAAATGTGTAAATGAGCCAGGTGAAAAATAATAGGGAATGGTGAGACCTGTGGCCTATTTTAAGATACATGCTAAATATGAAGGCATTTAAATAATAACAAAATATAGACACTGTGCTGGCTGGACAAAACATTTATAGGACACAGCTGGCTTCTGTGCTGCAACCCCTGCCCAGGGCCTAAAACTTAGATGTTAGCTAGGCATATAGACCAGCACTGTCTGACACAAATATCATATGAGCCTCTTTCATATGTAATTTTAATTTTTTTCTAAAAACTACATCAAAAAGTAAATATAATCAGGTACAGTTAATTTTGATGATATATTTTACTTGATATTCCAAAATACCGTCATTTCAATATGTAATCATTATAAAAATTACTGATGAGATGTTATATATACTAAGCCTTTTGTTCATACTAAGTTTTCAAAAAGTAATGTGTATGTCATGGCTGGTCTGGAATTTGACTTTATACTGCTTATAAGCTACTTACACTATTCCACAGATGCTAGCAGAAGAGATGACACTCTTGGGTCAGAGATAAAGAACTTTCTTACTCATGAAACAGCATGCAGCATGAACATCAGTTTGCATTAGTTCCCATGGTCCCTTTTAACAGGTAGAATTCTATGACCCCAGTGATTCTCAGACCCGGATAGACACACACCTTTTCCCAGTTATTCAATAAAAAAAAAAACAAACCCTGCTGTGAAGGAATTGTGCAGATACAATTAAGATCTCCTGTCACTTGACCTTAAATTAGGAAGATTAGGCAGATGGATCTGATCTACTCATGTGGCTCCTTTAAATCTGGGTATAGAGATCAGAGACAGAGAAGTCAGAGAGATTGAAAATGTGGCAGGGATTTGACAGCAAGACATTCCCCATTGTTGATTTTGACATGGAGGGGACCATGTGGCAAGGAATGCAAGTGGCCTCTATAAGCCAAGTGAATTCTGCTGACAGCCAGCAAGGAAACCGAGGACCTCAGCTATACAGCCATAAGGAATTAAATCCTGGCAACAACCTGCGTGAACTTGAAAGTGTCCCTCCCCCGGGAGCCTCCAGATGAGAACAAAGTCTGGTGATACTTTAATTTCAGCCTTTGAGATCCTGAGCAGAGAACTCTGCCTTGCCTTGTGACTCTTAGAACAATGACCTAATAATGGTTATTATTTTATGCTGCCAATTCGTGATAATTTGTTATTCTGTGACAGAAAACTAATACCCCTCCCCCAATCTCATGAGGCTGATGTGAAGGGCCCAGACTGATGCTGTGGGTTTGTGTCACAGCCGGAGAACACTGAGCTTGGGGCATTCACCCTGCAAAGTAAGCAGAGTGAAGTCTGCTTTTTGTCCCAGAGGGAGATTAATTATCTCACCCTTCCAGGCTGTTGCCATATACTACAGCACAGATATAGACAGTACCAAAGCAATAAGTGTTGAGAGATTGATTGGAAAATTGAGAGTTGGGCTCTGTGGCCCTTTATCAATATGATTGGTGCCTTTTCTTGATATTTAAAAGCTGGAAAAGAAGGAGAGGTTAGTTAATGAGTCTGGTCAGTGTCTAGGTGTAGGATTATTTTAGAGCAGGGGCTGTCTACCAGATGAAAATGTATCTGTCTACTTAGGGGTATTATCCTCTAGAGCAGTGTTCCCCAACCTTTTTTTCCCCATTGTTGCCACCTTATGGAACCTTTTTGAGACACGTTTTCCCTAAGTGTCCTTTCTCTCCCATGAATCTTTATACTACAGATACACTGTATATCAATTTATGTGTTGTCGTTTTATGGAAAGCCACAAAATAACTATAATATCTAAGACTTTTTGCCCTCCTGCTGAACCAAATTTTGTCTCCTTCGGGATGATATTACCGCCATTGAAAATGCATGTTCTAAAGGACTGAAATTATATTTACCAAACTCACCAGAGGCAGACTGATTCTTTATTTAAGTTGGATTGGCTTCCTCTATCATTTGTACAGGGATACCCTCATTTAAGGTGGAATGGCTTCTTCTGCCTTTTGTATAGCATGTCAGCTGCTCAGAGCAAGAGGATGTCGGGTGTGTGCAGATGAGGCTGCAGAGAGTAAGGCTCCCTTAACCGCTGTTGCCCTGAGTCTGTGCTGTGTGATGATGTTGCCTACTCATTTCCAGGGTCAGTGCCCTTTTCTCTGGGGACAGCTCTGGACAAGCACTGATGCATTTTTGTTCTTATGATCTCCCTCATAGTCCTTCCAGTCCCAGTGAGCAGTTCCTTTTCTTTCAAGTATTTTGGAGAGCATATAGACCAGTTCAGTTTTGAGAGAATTACTTTGTCCTTTTGAACAGCGAGAGGGAAACTTCCCACCTGGATATGTCTGTTCCAGGCAGAATATGATAAGCCAAACTTTTCAGGTAAAAGTACTTTTAAATTCTTTGAAGTCAATTGTTGGGGGTATAAGCCCAGTAGAGTCAAGGTTGCACATTCAATATCCTGAGTTAGATAGAGGCCAGGTTTCTTAGAGTTAAACTGTTTTAAGCTCCTTATATTTTTGAATGATAGGTAAAAATTAAGATTAGAGGCCAGGTTTCTTTCCTCTGTTCTGGAGTCATAGATTTCATCTTTGACCTTGAGCAACATCTACAAAATGCTAGCTATTAGTAAAATGAGGAACTGGGCTTGGTGGTATCAATGAATTGAATGAAAATTAGCATTGTTGAAGCTCTTATGCTCTGTCAGGGGATGTGTTATACCCTTAGAAGTTTGCTTTTAAAAATTTCAAAGTCTCTTTGTAATTAACTTCTAACTTATTTGTATAATGTTTAGGGCATTTGGTACATATAATATTTGGTATTTGTTGAAATTTGTTTTGCAGCCTAGCTTATGACTGAGTTTTATTAATATTTTATATATGTTTGAAAAGAATATATTCTATAAAATTCCCTGAAAAAATTTCTTTTTATGTCTTTGAAATTTGTCGATTGTGTTGTTGAACCTTTCATATTTTTACTGATTTTTCTGTCTATTTGATTTACTACTGTGAAATAAATATATTATCTTTCTCACCAGGTGCTGTATTGTCAATTTCTCTTTGAAAATCAGTTAATTTTTGTTTTATATACTTCAGTGTTATGTTATTATTTGCATAGATATTTGTCTTATTTTCCTGATAAATTGTCTTATTTTCCTGATAAATTATTCTTTTAACTATTATAATATGCCCCTCTTGATCTCTAAAAATTTTTGAAGACTGTTTTATCTGATATCAATATCATGACATCAACTTTCTATTTCACTGTATTTGCCTAGTATGTATTTTTTTCTGTTCTTTTATTTTGGAGTCACTCTGTCACCCAGGCTGGAGAGCAGTTGCACACTCATGGCCACCACAGCCTCAACCTGCTGAGCTCAGGTGATCCTTCCACCTCAGCCTTCCAAGTAGCTGGACCCACAGCCACCTGCCACCACACCTGGGTACTTTAAAAAAATTATTGTAGAGATAAAGTTTCACCAAGTTGCCCAAGCTGATCTCAGAGAATCCTGGGCTCAGACAATTCTCTCACCTCCACCTCCCAAAGTGCTGGGATTATGGGTGTGAGCCACCATGCCTGGCCTGTTCTTTTACTTTTAATATTTCTATACTCTTATATTTTAGCTATATCTTTTGTACAAATCATATAGCTGATTTTTAAAAAGGTAATAAGAAAATCTCTGTCTTTTTAAAATGGAAGTCTAGTTCATTCATATTTATTGAAATTCTTGATAAATTTAGATTTGTTTCTCCCAAATATTTTATTTCTCACTTGTTATAATTTAATTTTTTTCTTTTTCCTCTTCATTTCTACTTTATTTTGAGCTGATCAAATGTTCTTTATTTTTTCCCCTCTATTCTGCTGATTTTATGGTTGTTCATTTTAATTCTGTTCTTTTGAGGTAAACTTAACATTATAACATATACACTTTATTTAGAAAGTGTCATCCAGAGTTGTGTCGTACACTTCCAGAAAATACCATATTGTTTTGTAGATTGCTAAGTGGTAAGTTCTTGATTTTTACCTATTTTCCAAAAATACAAGGAGCTTAAAACAGTTTAATCATTTCTTCCCATCTCCATATGGTTGCTACCCTTTACTTTTTATACTAAAAATATTGTCATTATTTTAAAATCTTCATTGATTTATACTATTATTTCATATTTACATTTACCTATAAGTTTACTAATTTCTTTGCTTACCATTTATTTACCCATAAGTTTACCAAATCTTTTGCTTAACTTTTTTTTTTTCCATTTTACTTTTTCTTTCTGGATTCAATTTTCTCTCCAAAGAAAAGCACATCTATAGTTCATGCATTGAGGGTGTGTTAATAACAAATTCTAGTTTTTGCTTGCTAAAAAAGTTTTAACTTACCTACCTATATGTGATGTATTTTCCCTTATATGTATTATATAAATTATAGCAATGAAAAACCATCTTAATCATTATTGTGCCTTCACTCTTAAATGATAGGTTAACTGGGTATAGAATTCTAGGTTCTCACATAATTTTTTTCTCAGCACTTTGAAGATACTAGTGTCTGCTGTTAATTTATTGCCTCTTTATTCCAAAATTGTCATTCTTTGCCATACTTTATAATATTGAATGGGAAGTCTATAGATTACATTTCTCCCTTGCCAGAGGGCTCAGTGTTAGCCTCCGCCAATAGAGGGCACAAAAGGGGCACTGAAAGGAAGGAAAAGGAAGAATAAGGAACTTTTCTCCTTTCAGTGTTCAGCAATAAGCAGATAAGGGTGTGTGTGTGGGTGTTGTTAATTTGTGGTGTCCTCCAGTCAGTTTCTTTTTGTTACCATGTTGCAGGGTGACTTTCAGCTTTTATGGCTCAGTAGCAGCCAGATTCTTTGTCACCATATTAGCAGGCATCATATTCTTATGGCAACCATGCTCTCTCCAGACTTCTGAATTTCAGTTTTTCAGGACCCCTCCTCTGATATTTTAATTTCTTTCTTGCTCATTTTTATCTCAGCTGAAATGGTAGTAATTTCTTTCTACCCCTCTGAACCTTACAGTTTGCTTTGACCATTTTGGTGGTTAACCATCTTTTATTAGTTAATATTCATGTTAATACATTTTCCATGTATAAATTACTGGCGTGATTGCAGTCTCCTGACTGGACCCCAACTGATAAAATATTATTCTATTGTTTTCTAGTTTGTTGGGTGGTTTATCAAGAGTATGTTGCAGCAAAATATTTGAGTAGATGCTTCATGAAAGAAGATATCAACTTGCCAATAAGTCCATGAAAAATTGTTCAATATTATTAGTCATCAAAGGAATTACAATTTAAACCACAATGAGAAACCACTATACTTCCAGCAGAATGACTAAAAAGTTTTTTAAAAAATTGATGACAATGAATGTTGGCAGGATTATGTGTAACACCTGGAACTCTATTGTTGGGAATGTAAAATTGTACAACAAGCTTAAGAAAAGGACCACACCTACTCTGTGATCTAACAATTCCACCCTGCGGTATTTACCAGGAGAAATAGAAATACACATTCACTAAAAGTCTTGTTCAAGAATGTTCATAGCAGCTTTATTCATAATATCCCTAAAATGGAAAGAGGTCAGATGTCCATCAATAGGAAGATAGATGAACAAACTAGTTTATTTATATAATAAAAAATGTACTCAGCAATAAAAAGAAATAAACTACTAATACATGCAGCATCATGGGTAAATCTAAAAATCAGTAAGCTAAGTGAAAAAGCCTTGTGCAAAAATGTATGATTTCACATATAGGACAGGTCAAACAAATCAATAGTAGAAAAAAAATTAGAATAGTAGTTATCTTTGATGAATTTTGATGGGAAAAGGATAGGAGACTTTCCTGAGAGTGATGGCGCTATATAATATTTGATAGATGTTTGGGTTATACAATGATGTATATTTATAATTTGTGTATTTTAGTGTATGCAAATTTGACATAAAAACACCTGTACATGAATGTTAAGCTCTACTAATGATATTCTTGCTAAATCATTTAGAAGGAAGTGTAGAAATGTCTGTAATTTGCTTTAAAATGCATACACACAAATACCCCAAAATAAAATAGCAACAAAAAACAAATGAGGAATTGATGGATGAATTCAGAGGTAGATAAATAGACATGTGATAAAGCAAATACAGTAAAATATTAATGATATAATTTACATGGTAGTTGTACTGGTATTCACTGTAAAGTTCTATCACCTTTACTCTGTGTTTGAAAATTTTATCATAAAATTTGTGGAAAAGGATTCTGTCAGTTCAATAATTATTCCTTTTAAAAAATAATCTGTGTGTTCTGGATGGTTGTATTTTCTTTTTTTGTGTGTTCTGCACTTTCACTACAACATTTTTAGGCATGAATTAACTTTTATTGCACTCAGGATTCATGATCTTATATCTCTTTTTTAATTCTCAAAACTTCTTAGTGCCCTCTCATTTAAAAAAAAATATTGTCTTTTTTCTCTTCTGGAATTCCCATTAGATCTGTATTGAAAATTTCTTATTATCCTCATGTCTTAGCCTCTCTTTCACATTCCTTTACCTCTCTGTGCTGCAATTTCAGTACTCTCAATTTGGTGTTGGAGTTTGGGTGCCTTCAGATCTTTTATCCTAAGATCAATTCTTCAGTTTACTGACTCTCTCTTTGGCTATGTCTAGTCTGCTGGCTAGTCTATGACTATGTTTCTTATTTCTAGAAATTCTATTTAATTTCTTTTCCAATATAATTGTCATTTTATTGTGTCTTGTCTTTTTTATGCATTCAATAATTTTAAACATTTATTTTTTAGTTTAATTCTGATAGCTTAAGTAGTGTATGTTATCAGGAGTTAAAATTTCCATATTTGCTGTGTCTGCTGACTCTTTCTCACTGTGGATTGCTTCCTTGTAAATATGGATTGTAACTTATGGTTGGTGGACATTTGTCTGAGGTGCTCTTACAGCTTAAGGGAAGTTATATCCCTCCAGAGAAAGTTTTTCATTTGTTTCTGCCACATACACCAGGGTCATAGGCCCTAGTTATTTTTTTGTATTAATTTTCTATAACATGCATCCAGAGTAAAACTGAACCCAAACCCATATGAAGGCAGACCTGTGCTCATGTATTATCAGAGGAGACTGTTCCTTTTCCTTATCTAGAGTGTAGTATGAGACACCTAAGCTTTCTGATCGTCTGGTGTCTGAATAGGATTATATATATATTTTATCCTATAAATAAGGTAGTGCTTCAAAGCTTTGACTTTATGTTAAGGAAAGTGGGGTGCATTTCACTTCCTTGCATTATGTGGACTAAAGGCCTAATCTCCTGACCCCATGTGGACATTTACACCCAAGCCCTTGTGTTTCCAAATCTGGCAGCCCTCCCAAGGGCAGCTACAGTATGAGCTCAGGGTTTCTACTCTAGTTTTTAGTTCTGCCTTTGTCTCTGGTCTCTGGAAATTTCCCTCACTTTCTTATAAATCCTGTTATTGCTTTTAAAAGAATGTTCATTATAATCCATTCAGTATTTTCTAGGTGTTTCATATTGGGAGGGTCTTCAAGTAATCTGATCTCCCTTAATACAAGAAATGAAAGCTGTGTCAGGCATTTCATATGGATTATTTTATTAATTCTTCACAACCCTATAATATATGTATTATTATTGTGGGAAATCCAGACATAGAGGGATTAGCAGCTACCCCAGATCTTACAAGCCGGTAAGCATGGCAGAGTTAGGATTCCTCCGATGTCTGAATGATTCTGATATCTAGGCTTTTGTTCTCTTGTGTTGCAAGATTATAGAATCCCATCCCTGATCTGGGAAGTTTGCTCTGCTTGGATCAGCATGTTAGTAAATAAGTCTTGTAATAACTTTACTTCTGTGTGTGCATTTGCAGTGCATTTTGGATTTCTCCTATTGCTTCTCAGGTCTGGCCTGTGGACTGACTGAAAGAATAGTGTTTGAAGTCCCATATAGGTCCATGCCCTAATTACCCTTTGTTGCCTGACAAGAATACACAGTCACAGCAACATGGGACTCCTGTGTCTCGTGCTGATTTTCAACCGAGCTTTATTTAAGTCACTTGCTTCTACTTATAAATCTGAAAAGTGATGAGCTTTCTGTTTGGGTGTCTCTAGTGATGACAGCTAGAGTGACCAACTTCCCTGGTTTGCCTATAATGAGGGGATTCCTGGGACATGAGACTTTCAGTGCTAGAAGTGGGAGAATTTCTGGGCAAACTCAGATGTTAGTTACTCTACATCACTCTGGGATATTGTTAGCCAGATCAGTGCCAGTCGTTTCCATGAGTGACTGGACTGTCCTCTGGTTTCCAGATTTCCCAAGAGATGAAAGGAATTGGGTTTAATGGTGAGAAGAGGACAGAAGATTCATTTCAAGGACATATGGAATAAAGTAAAACATCATCAGGTATTTTCCAGCTGTTCCTAGTTATACTCCAACCAAAAATGGAGCAGTTTAGCAGGACAAAGAGTCAGAGAAACAGGTAAGGGAAGTATGATTCCAGAACATTCCTCCAATGCCAAGTATTTGGTTAGATTATTAGTCAGTGTCATATCATTAAGTCCTGACTGTAACTCTATGAGTTAGACAATATTATGCCTGTTTCAAAGAGGAGGAAACCAAAACTCTGCAAAATTAAGTCACTTATTCCATATCATAGGTTTGCAAGTCATGATGCCTGGATTCAGATCCAGGTGGGCCTGACTCCAAAGCCGGGATCTTTTTGACTTGACCATAGTGAGAGGATAGAAACTAATACTCTTTATTCAAGCACCAATTTAGGAAGTTGTGAGTCAACAAGGAAAGATGAAAAAAAGTGGGCTCTGCAAACTGTCAAGGGCCATGCAAACAACCACTAGTGGGAAGTAGCAGCCATGGCCACTGTTCCAGTGGCAGCATCAAGTCTCAGAAAGTCAGGGAAGTAGGCAGGAGAGAATGGGGGCTTTCTGTCAGTACCCGACTCCCTTTTTTCACCCTTCCCAACATACTTTTACCCACTGTAGGGTTTGGGTGGAGTGGTCACAGACAATGGGCTTGGAGATTTTGTTTCCCATTGGCCGTGCCGTTCCCCACCTTTTAGGGCCTGGGTCTTTGCTCCTTGCTGTGGGTGCCTTGTTGTTTGGTTTGAGGTTGTGAGCATAGTCTATCTTGTCCCCACTTGCTCGTCTTCAGAAAAACTGCCTTCCTATTGCCTGTCTATTGCACTGTAATTGCTGTATCAATATTAAGCATCATTAGGGCATCCTTGCCTAACAAACACATCCTAAGGGCCCAGTGATCAAGGCTTCTTTTAAAGGCCTCTCCTAATATTTACCTAGCCAGCTTCCTTCTATACGCTTAGCTGTGTTTTTTCTGAAACTGCTGTATCTAGAACAGAAGGCTCTTTTGTGTAAACTCATAAGTCACCTGTACTTATTTTGTGTATCCAGGGCTGTTATGCTCGGCAGCAAGCTATTTTTTTTTCAAATAGCAGTTGGTATTTGATATAATAGATTATTACATGTTCAGCATATAAATTACTAGATCTTAGGAGCAAGAAATGAGTAATTTTGTCCCGAGGTAATATAATAGCTACTGTAGAGTCACTAAAATCAATTAAATAGACCATTTGTGGTCATGGCAGAAGCGTGGAATTACCACCTGAATAGCGTTTAGCAGTCATCTCCTCATTTAATTGTTCAACAAACAGGTATTGAGAACCCAAGGTGAGTTTGAGACATTATCTAAGTGTTAGGCAGGGCTGCAAAGAAATATAAAGCATACTGCCTCAAGGAGATCAAAGACTCTACCCAAATTCTTTCCATAGGAAGTTCACTGAAGTCGTTGTGCTCTTTGATTGATAAATATAAGAGCAAGGGAAGTGGGTTCTCTTAGAAAGCAATTGGACTTGGAGCCGGAAGTGAGAGAGGTAACTTGGACAGGAGGGTATGGGGTAAGGAAGTGTGGGTAATACTGCTCAGGTGCTGGAGATTGTACTCCAAGAAGGCCAGTTATAACACAGCATGTATTCAGAGCTAAGGGGTGTGTATGAAGTCTAGCCATATCACTTATTAACTGAGTGACTTGGAGCAAGTTACTTAACCTCTTCAGTTTTCTCATCTGTCAAAAGGGATGACCACAGTATTTATACCTCAAGGTTATTGCAAAGATAAAATGAAATATTATATGCAAAATACCAGGCACATAGTAGGTGCTCAAAAAGGGAGTATCCATGATGCTTATAATATGGGCCCACAGGAAAGAGTTGGGCTCCACTTTTGCAATGGAGGTCATTCCTGCTCAGAAGACCAAAGCTCTGAGGGTCTAATTCTGTCCTTGTAACTGACCTGTGCCCTGACTAAGAAAGTTTTCTCATGTTTCCCAAAGAAGAACCTACATTTGTACAAGAGTCATGGAGATTATAGCGTTCTCTCTGGGACAGATGGCCATGTGCTACCAGTCCTCCCCCCTCCCCCCCGCTCTTACCCGGGAAACACTTCATTCTTTGCCAGTGAGTAACTTTTCATTTGCCTCTATAATTGAAGTGGGACCTCTAGGTCACTGGGTGAGTATCATTTGGCCTGTGAGTCAGTCAGGGCAATTGTCCACTTTTTATCAAATGAGTCAAGAATGTATTGAACCAGGTCAAATGGCATGGAGGGGCGAAAAATGATCTAATGAATCTGAGCATTAAGCTCCTCCCCCGTACCACTTGAGAGGACACAGCCCCCTTCCACACTGATCCCATCCACTTTTCCGTGTCACTGTGAAACCAACCTAGCCAGAAGGGGTGGACCAAATTGGACTTCTTTTATTAAGGCACCAATGAGAGGCAGATTCTATGAAATAACTCTTTTATGTCAGAAACCAAAGTTAACATAATGTCATACTCTGATAATTAATACTATCAGGCTTGACAGCAGAATATGCTAAATAAATTAGTCTCCAAATGCTTATATGTCTTCCAATTATAGGTTTTTGGTCTAATAATTGCTTCACTGAATGGATGCATTGCCTCCACATTCTGCTTACTTTTGCCTGGAAAGATGTAGCCTTTAGAGACTAATATTAAATAGAAATACCTTTTCTTCCCTGCCTCCGTCTGTAAAATGGAAGGTTGTTTTGAATGATATTTAAAGGAATTTGTGAGAATGACTTCAATTTGACTCAACTGATGTTACTGAGTATCTTCTCAGCATAGTGAACAAAGCCAGCCACCAAAGGGGACATGGGGACAGCAAGGTCTGCTCCTGCCTTTAGGAGACTTACTTCCAGGAAGGGAAGGGGCCATGATGACTGGGTGCGATAAGAGGCAGTGAGGGCTTTGAGTTTTCAAAATGCCTTGCAGATGACTGGCCTTGAGAACCAGAGAGGAGGGTGGTGTGAAGTTTTCTGGGTCAAGGACAGGGCATGGACAGGGAAGGACAGAAGGAAAGCAGGGCCTCAGAGGCGGCCGGCCACCTCAGGTTCTTTGAGGGGCCTCAGCACATACCCTGAATGTTAAGAATCTTGTGTCCCTTTAGCTCACTTCTCACCAGTTCAGTCTGGTTAATAAGTAAAGACGACAAATTTGTAAGGTTGCTTTTGAGCATCACAACCCTGTTCTTAGATGGGGCAGAGCAGAATCATCTGGGGCACTGTTGTGACATAGTAACCAGGATGTCACTTCAGGTCATAAACAGAATATCAGGGTTGAAGCCTGAGCAGTCCATCCCAAACCTCATTTGCACTTGAGCCCCTGAGGATCTTGTTAGAGTGAAAATTGTGATTCAGTAGGTCTGGGGTAGGACCTGAGATACTGTATTTACTAACAGTGTCCAGATGCTGAAGCTGCTGGTTCCTGGACCCCTCAAACTAGCAAGGCCCTGGCATTTTTGAGTCTCCCCAAAGGTTGAGAATCAGTGCACTGCTTTCTGTGGCTTCTAATTCAAGCTTCCCTAGATACAGATAACACCATGCAAGGGGTCAGAGTCAGGCAAGAGGAAACCAGGATGGCACTGGGCAGTGCGGTTCGAGCTGGTGGTAAGTTTCAAGATGGAGGGACAGGTAGGCCAAGCTGCTTCCTCAGGGAGGTCCATGAGGCCAGGGCCTAGGGGAGGCAGGCCTGGAGCTATGATTCCTTCACTGACAGATCCCACACGCGAGACCTTCGCAAGGACCCACTGATTAAATAAATGTGTTCCCAGTATAGGAGGAAAATCCCAGGTTTAGAACTAATTTCCTTCTGAGGGGCTCTTCCTCCCTTTCCCAGGATAGACAGACATAGACATTCTCAGAGGAAATAACCTGGTGCTTTGAAACAAACCCACATGAGGGACGCACATACGGACTTTGATAAAAAGATGGTCCTCCTGATTTTCTCTGGTTCCCAGACTGGGGAAATATTATTATGTTCCAGTGATGTTGAAATGAAACACATTTTAAAGTTGACTTTTTTTTCCCCCGTAATAATGGAAAAAGCAGATAATCTGAAGTGAATATAAATCCTTTAAGCAATTTTTAAATAAATGAATTTTAAAAAAATTAGGAAATAGATTTATTGTCTGGGTTTAGATATAATTAAATCATTGATTTAGCCCCATTAGAAAGTGAATCTTTATCAAAGAAGCTGGGACACTGTGACAGGGTATGGATGGAAGGGGGATGCAGGCTTTATTCAAGTACATACTGTTAATTTCTTTATAAAAAGGTAAAAATTGGGATTAGCAAGTGGCCTCCGTAGGAAGTGCAGTGAATGTCTTCTCGTCTTCCTACGAGCCCCCATCTTGGCAATATTGTGTGCTTAGAAACTGACAAAAACATGTCTCTGTGTGTGTGTTTCTCTCTTTCTCCCTTTCTTTTTTTTAATGGTCCCTTTGTGCCCTGATATTTTTCCAAGTTGGCAGCTGTGAGGAAAAACAATGTGATTTGGTTAGATGCAGCCTCCCGCTCTCAAGTCTGGAGCAGAATAGATAAGAACTTGTGTGTCAGAATACAAAGTTTACTCAGCACCAGTCAAAAGCTTTTGATGTTGCCTGCCCAATCTGGCCTCGCATCTTTGAAGTTCTATTACACAGGCGAGGGTTCCGTCAATAAGAAACAGACCTTTCTTTCCCCTGCTAGTTAAAACATCTGCCTCCTGGAAACGCCCCACATTAAAGCAGGCCATAATAGTTCCAGGGCTAAAAGACACCTGGACTTACCACATTAGGAACCAGAAGAGAGGCGTTTAAGGAATGGGAGCCACTTAAGAAAACCCTCAAGGATATGGGGGTGACAATGTTACCCCATTCCAAGACTGTTTGGAAAAAGATTCAACTCGGTTGCGCCTCTTATAAGCAGAGTGACTGACCAGGGCTGCCATTTCCTGAGGCTGTTTATGCAGTGTGTGTATTCATGTTATAAGTCACATGTGATCTGCACTCTTTATCTGGGGCATTAGCTGTTTCTCAGTGAAAAGGAGCAGGGAAAACAGGCTCATCGGTTTGTAGTGTCACTCTTTGCAATGTCATTTAAACTGCTAGGCAAATGGCTTATTTGTCAAAGAATATTGCTTTTTCCTGGAACAAAACCCAGTTACTGATTGCTGAAACCTATGGATATCAGAAATGATATCAAGATGTGTTTTTGTTGCTACACGGTGGTGCCCTTTGAAGGGACAGAGAGGTGGGGGTAGGGAAACCTTTGTTCCTGGAAATGAAAGTGTCTAAACAATAGATTGTATGCAGGACCTCAGATGCCAGGCTTCATGCCCCAAACTCTAGCTTGCAACAAAAGCCTTCATCTCAGAGTCCAGTTCTGGAAATGTCGGAGGTGGGTAGAGGTCCAAGGGATGATGGTGATGGGCAGGTGGCCAGACAAGTAGATAGATGCAGACCAATGGTCCATCGTCCCAGCTGACCAGCGCAATCCCTGACCCCGTGACCCTAGATCTGCTGCATCATCTGTCAGAAAAGTCAGAAGTGACAGTCAGAAGGAAAAAGAACATGAACCCATGCCTCAGAGAATCCTTGCCAAAAGCTCAGCTCAATATGCAAGTGGCAGAAACAGGGCAAGTTGGTGTGTCACGGAGCAGCAAAATCATTGGACAGATACATTTCTATGCCTTTTCCTTCCTTTGATGTTCTCTTTAATCTTTCCCGATTCCTAAGTTTGATGCTCTAGTATTCTTCTGTTCTTTCTTTTCCTCCTCTCAAACTCTGATAGCAGGTTAAGATCTGATCAACTCACCAATTCTAAGAATAAATAACCGGAAATGCTCAGTAAGTTATTCCTATCACATGTTCGTCTTAAGAGAAGACACAGATAAGTCAAATAAATGAATCTTTCATGGTGGAATTTTAGGTATTGATGGACCAGAATTTATTGCCCTAGAATTACACTATGGAGAGTCTTTACTAGCTTTGCCAAGGAAAGATAAACACTTTCTTTTAGTAAGCTTTCGATCTAATAAGAAATAAAGCCACAGAAGATCCAATCCAATAATTCTTATACAAAACAATGGGATAAACCAGGGCATGGTCATATTATGATACATACAGTGAAAGGTAAATGATGAGAAAGGGTCGAGCAAGCTTGGTCACACCTCTCTGTCTCATGATGTGACTAGTTCTGACCCAGATTTTAGGGATGAGGTAACATGGCAGGAAGCTCGAGCCCCAGAAATGTGAGTTGACTTGAGTCAGACAAACTGTGTGAGGAGGGTGCTGGATGATGGAAATGAGATGAGGACACTGATTCCCATGCTCGGGGTGTGGGCTGAAGTGAGTCACTGAGGGCTCCTGCTTAGAGAGGAACACGATGGTGTCCGTGTCTGGTGAGAGCCATAGTGCACGAGCTGAATGGGAAGAGATGGGGTAAAGAGTGGAGGGTGAAGGCAGGGACACTGGTTGGGGAAGGTACTGGAAGGTGGTGGGGTGTGATGGTCAAGAACACAAATCTACGGCTTGACTGCTGGCTTAAACCCCAGTTCTGCTATCCTAGAACTATGTGATCTTGGGCAGGCTATTTGACTTCTCAGAATCATAAGTCCTTCCTCTATAAGATGGGGATGATGCTAGTATCCATCTCTCAAGGTCTTTTGATGATGCCATGAATTTTAATATATATATTTTTGATCATATGAAGCACCTTGACCTGTGCCTGGCCCATAGGACTTGCCTTGTTAGCACTAGCATTTAGAACTCTTATCTAAGTGTGTAGAGAGGAAGTGTCTGCCTTCAGTATCCATGGGGGTGATGCTGATAAAACAGCCAATAAAATCTGCACAGCGTCTTTTCATAGTACCCGGGTCTGGCTGGGGAGGGCTGGCCCATTCCACAGATACAGCTTGTGCCCTTGTCAACAAACACCTTTATTCCACTCCATTCTTTAGATACCTTGTCAAGGAATTTAGCACCAAGCTCAGCAGGAGGCTGACCTTCATTTCTACCTTCACATTCCCTCTTAGGAAAAAAAAAGTGGGCTTGCAGTTATACACAAAGAGGTACAAATTGCAGGATGTATTTCCCAAGAGTAAAATGAGAATTGTTTGAACATCCATTTCCAAGACTAAAATGGATAACCAGCACCTCTGGGATGGCTCAGGTGGGGCTTGCTAAATGGGGGGTGGTGTGAGCTGAATTATCTCAAACATAGAGTTCTGCAATCCTGGATTGTACAACCAGTGATTTAAGCAGTCATGCATTGAAAAGATTAAAAAAAAACCCCACAACAATAAGAAATAACAATACAACAATAAAAAATAAAGCAAATGTAAGAAAACAATATAGGATAACCATGAACTGTATAGCACTTATATTGTACTGGGTATTATAAGTAATCTAGAGATGATTTAAGGTACAGGTATGCTTTGTTTTATTGTGCTTCATTTGGTTGCACTTTGCAGATATTATGTCTTTCGTAAGTCAAAGATTGAGGCAACTCTGACTTGAGCAAGTCTACCGGCACCATTTTTCTTACAGCATATGCCCACTTTGTGTCTGTGTTATATTTTGGCAAGTTTCACAATATGTCAAACTTTTTCATTATCATTTTATTTGTTATGATGATCTGTTGTCAATGATCTTTGATATTATTATTGTCATCGTTTTGGGGTATAGACTGCACTCATAAAAGATGGTGAACTTAGTCAATAAACATCATGTGTGTTCTGACTCCGCTAAGCAGTCATTTCCCTGTCTATCTCCCTCTCTTTGGACCTCCCTATTACCTTAGACACAACAATATTGAAATTAGGCCAATTAATAACCCGACAATAGCCTCTGTGTGCTCAAGTGAAAGGAAGAGTTCCTTGTCTCTCACTTTAAATCAAAAGCTAGAAATGATTAAACTTAGTGCAGAAGGCATGTCGAAAGCTGACAAAGGCCAATCGCTAGGTCTCATGTACCAGTTAGCCAAGTTGTGAATGCAGAAGAAAAGTTCTTTTTTATTTTGAGTTGGAGTCTTACTCTGCCATCCAGGCTGAGGTGCGGTGGTGTGTTCACGGCCACCCCAGCATTGACATACCGGGCTCCGGCGGTCCTTCCACCTCAGCCTTCCAAGTAGCTGGAACTACAGGCCTGCGCTACCATTCCTGGCTAATTTAAAAAAAAAATTTATTGTAGAGACGAGGTCTTGCCAAGTTGTCTGGACTGATCTTGAACCTGTGGGCTCAGGCAATTCACTTGCTTCGGTCTCCCAAATTGCTGGGATTACTGGTTGAGCCACTGAGCCCAGCTGGAAAAGTTCTTGAAGGAAATTAAAAGTGCTACTCCAGTGAACACATGAATGATAAGTAAGCAAAACGGACTTATTGCTGATGGGGAGAAATTTTGACTTGTCTAGATAGATCAAACCAGCCACAACATTCCCTTAAGGAAAAGCCTAATCCAGAGCAAGGCTCTAACTCTCCAATTCTATGAAGGCTGAGAGAGGTGAAGAAGTTGCAGAAAAGTTGGAAGCTAACAGAGATTGGTTCAAGAGGCTTAAGGAAAGAAGCCATCTTTATAACTTAAAAGTGTGAGGTGAAGTAGCAAGTGCTGATGGAGAAGCTGCAGCAAGTTATCCAGAACATTTAGCTAAGATCACTGATGAAGGTGGCTACACTAAATAACAGATTTTCCATGTCTACAAAACAGACTTATACTGGAAGAAGATGCTGTTTAGGATCTTCATAGCTAGAGAGGAGAAGTCAATGCCTGGTTTCAAAACTTCAAAGGACAGACTGACTGTCTTGTTAAGAGCTGATATAACTGGTGACTTTATGTTGGAACCAATGTTCATTTACCATTTCAAAAATCCTAGTGCCCTTAATATGCTACTCTGCCTGTGCTCTATCAATGGAACAACAAAATCTGGATGTCACACATCTGTTTACAGCATGGTTTACTGAATATCTAAACTCCACTGTTGAGAATATCACTGCTCAGAATAAAATATTCCTTTCAAAAGATTACTGCTCATTGACAATACCCCTGGTCATCCAAGAACTCTAATGGAGATGTACAAAGAGATGGATGTTGTTTTCATGCCTGATAACAACAATATTCATTCTGCAGCCCATGGATCAAGGAGTCATTTTGACTTTGAAGTCTTATCATTTAAGAAATACATTTTATAAGACCATAACTGCTATAGATAGTGCTTTCTCTAGCAGATCTGGACCAAGTAAATAAAAAACCTTCTGGAAAGGATTCACCATTCTAGATGCCATTAAGGACATTTGTGACTTATGGGAGGAGGTCAACATATCAACATTAACAGGAGTTTGGAAGAAGTTGATTTCAACTGTCATGGATGACTTTGGGAAGTTTGAGACTTCAGTGGAGGAAGTCATTGCAGATGTGATGGAAATAATAAGAGAACTAAAATTAGATGTGGAGCCTGGAATTGCTGAAATCTCATGATAAAACATGAATGAATGAGGAGTTGCTTCTTATGGATGAGCAAAAAAAAAGGGGATTTTTTTAGGTGGAATCTGCTCCTGTGAACATTGCTGAATTAAAAACAAAGGATATAGAATATTATGTAAACTTAGTTGATAAAGCAGTGGCAGGGTCTGAGAATTGACTTCAATTTTGAAAGAAGTTCTGCTCTGGGTAAAATGTTCTAAAGTAGTGTCTTATGCTATAGAGACATCTTTTGTGACAAGAAGAGTTAATTGACGGGGCAAATTTTTTCATTGTCTTGTTTTAAGAAATTGCCACAGCCACCCCCACCTTCAGCAACCACTATCCTGATTAGTCAGCAGCCATCAATATTGAGGCAAGATCTCCCCACCAGCAAAAAGAGTACAACTCGCTGAAAGACTCAGATGATTGTTAGCATTTTTAGCAATAAAGTCTTATTTTAAGTACATTTAAGGTATATAATTATGATATATACATTGGTTTTTAAAAAATATAATGCTATTGTACACATAAAAGAGTATGGTGTAATGTGAGCAACTTTTATATGCACTGGAAACCAAAAAAATTCATGTGATTTGCTTTATTGCCATATTTGCTTTATTGTGGCAGTCTGGAAATGAACTCACAATAGTATCAGAGGCATGCCTGCATATGGGAGGATGTGCAGAGGTTATATGAAAATATGGCACCATTTTATATAAGGGATTTGATTGAGTATGTATGGATTTTGGTATCCATGGGGGTCTTGGAATCAGTCCCATGTAGATACCAAGAGGACTATTTGCCTGGGGTATGTTTCCTATGGTAGGGCTTGGTGACATGTGCCCCAAAAAGAACAGCTTTGGCACCTGAAGACTTTACTTCCTGCTCACAGCTCCAAAGCACCAATGACTAGAGTTCAACGACATCCTCTGGAGGAGATATGGCCTCATTGGATCCACATCTGCTCATCCCTGCCTGTCCCTCTCCCAATTCTCACCCCCATCTGTCATTAACATGACATTTTGATGTTGCATTTGTCCTTAGTTACCAGTCTGTCAATTTCTCATTTTTACATTGTTTTGGTTCACAAGACAGAGTATTTTCTGGAGCTGAAAATCCAGGAAAAGGATCCATTTACCTAAGGAAGGAAACAGGGCACTTTGGTACAGGTGGAAAGATGAACTTGAGCAATGACAGGTTGTGGAGGGTCTGGGCTGTTTGGCTGGAATATAATTGACCAAGTGCATACTAGATGTCTAGCCATTTACATCTAGTCTTGTTCACCCTTAGAAACGACTGAAGATAGGAATTTTATACCCATTTTATATATAGGTATACTAAGTTATGGAAAGTACACGTAATGTGTCCATGATGATACAGCTATTATGTGGCCCCCAGGTTTCCTCCCCATTGTGTCTTTCCTGAATGGCTTGTATAGGAAAATAGCGGGGGTGAGTCTGGAAAGATAAACTGTGTCAAGCTTGAAAAGTGACTTGAAAAGGCCAATTACTTGATTCTAATAACAAAAAGGAGCAAAAAGGGTTCTGAATAGGGGAGTGATGTGGCCAGTGATCTGCTTTAGAAAGGCTGGTGGAAGAGGCTGGACATGGTAGCTCATACCTATAATTCCAGTACTTTGGGAGGCCAAGGTGGAAGGATCACTTGAGGCCAGAAATTTGAGACCCGTCTGAACAACATAGAAAGACCCTATTACTACCCAAACATTTTTAAAAAAATAAGCTGGCTGTGGTATGTAGTACCACTACTCTAGACGCTGAAGCAGGAGAATCACTGGAACCCAGGAGTCTGAGGCTGCAGTGAGCTATGATCATACCATTATACTCCAGGCTGGGCAATAGAGTAAGATCCTATACTAAAAAAAAAAAAAAAAAAGGCTGACAGAGGAAATATGTGGAGACTTGCTTGGTAGAGAACAGGAGGACCATCTGGAACCTAATGCCCAGACCAGTCAACAGGGACCTGTGACCTGTGTTGGAGAGTGAGAAGTCAGACAGAGGGACCCAGGCAGGGAGGAGAAGGAACCAACGTGAGGACAGCTGGGGAGCTGAAATGACAGGAGGGGACTAGGAGCCAGGGGATTAGGAGACAGAGGGAGGAGGAAGTCAAGATCCCCTGCAGTCAGGAGAAACAAATCACTCCACAGAGATAAGGCGATGAGCAAGGCTGGTGCTAGAGGGAAGGGGGCTCACATCAGAGAAATTCTTGTTTTCCCTCCAAGCAGGAGCCTGTAGCCGGTGAAGTGAGGGCAAAATGGAAGAAAACCTCAAACAGTAAATACAGGTAGTCTCGGGCTCACCAGGCAATGAGCGTTTTAGGGAGGAATGTTGCCACATGCTGTTTTGCTTAGAGAAAGAAGTTCAGGCTTCTCAGCTTGGGTTCTTTGGTTGGGTTTCTCTGAAGGAGTGCCTGAAATGCAGATTCTCACACATGTGAGTTATTGAGGAGAGTTCTGGGGAGACACTTGTAAGGGGGCAGGTGAGGGAAGCAGGGCAGGGCAGGGCAGAAGAAACCCAAGAGAGGTTTCAGGAGAACTGCAGTCCCAGTCTGATCCCAGGTGGAGCTCTCGAGCTGGAATTGCACCACTGAGATTGTACTGTCCTCCTAGAGGCGAGGGGTACCCGCTTTGCAGCTGCAGTGCAGGTAGCCTTTGGCTACAGGTCTTTTCTCTGTAGTGTGGGGGTACCAAGCCTCCCCCTCCCCCCACATCTCCAGGAAAGGGAGGTCCAGCCAGCCAAGGACCATCTCCAGAAAAGAGTGCACATGGGAGCCCCTCAAAGCTAGTGTCTGCAGCAAGTGAGGAATGGAGCCTGCCCCATAGAGGGTATCAATAAAGACGCTTTCCACCTACTGTTTTGTTTACTTTAGTTTTAACTCCCACCATCAAGTTGTTGCATTCTCTGGTGCTATTACGCTTGTTCAGGTTTCTGTGCCTTTCCACATGCTACCCACTGTGCTTGAAACGTATTTTCCACATTTCTCCTAATCGCCATTTCAGATGCAGTTGCCATGCCGTTTCCTCTGTGGTGTCTGCCTTGCCTGTCTCAAGCAAGAACTGGTCCATTCTTCCTCTGTGATCCACAGCATTTTGTACCTGTCAACATCAGAGCATTACAAAATGTATCTTTTATTTATTTTTCTTATGTTTCTGTGTTCCTAAAAAATGGTTGTTCTTGGAGGGCAGGAGACATTTTTTAAAAATTCATTTTTGAACACCCAATGGTGATCCTGAGTGTCTGGACCATGCTCTAAATACACACTACATGAGAATGTATTGAACACATGAAATGAAAGTTCTGCATCTGAAAGGCAGAGAGGTCCACTCTTTCTCATGTAGGGCAGTTTGTGATAAGGAGCGTAACTCTTGTGTGTTGTAACTCACTACAGTAAGTCCCTGCACATGAACTAGTTTCATTCTGAGAGTGTGTTTGTAAGTCCAATTGGTTTGTAAGTCCAATGACTTACAAACAAATTGGATCCAAATAGCACTAGGTATCCAAATAACACAACTGGCTATATAGTACTGTACTAGAATAGGTTTATAATTCTTTCCACACAAATAATGCATACATAAAAAATCAAAAAATAAAGAACACATTTTAAATCTTACATTACCTTGAAAAGTACAGTAGTGCAGTGTAACAGCTGGCATATAGGGGCTGGCTCAGAAAGACTATCCAGAGAGAAACTGATTTACACGACTGGACATGCAAATGCATGTTTACATCTTTGAAAGTTCTCAACTTGAAGGTTCATATGTAGGGGACTTACTGTATCTGCAAAATGTGGGAGCCCCTAGATACTCCTAGTTGAACTCTGTTCTCCAGGGACTTTACCATCCTCTTGCCAAACAAAAAGAAAACCCAGGCAAAGATGGCCTGTCTACTATTTGCTAAAAACACCTAAACACCTTACTGACTGCATGTGACTTTACTGACTGCATGTGACTTTACTGCTCTTCTTTGTCAGCTAGGATCACATTATTAATGGTGAACATGTCTTTAAAACATCAATAACATTTAAAAATTCATATAAGCATTTTAATGGTGACCTTTACTTTTAATTTAAAAATATAGCTTTATATAATCAATGGGGCTTCTAGATTTTTAAAGTAGGAAGGTTAGTTTGGGGGTGAATGGCAAAATGGACTTTTGAAAACGACTCTGGGGCAATCCCTTCAGGTCCCCTCCCACTGTGGGAACTTTTCTGTCCTCTCAATAAATCCTGTTTTCTTTAAAAAAAGTAAAGAAAAGAAAACTACATTGAATTGGGAAGAGGAGATGGGAACAGAGAAGTTAAGTAATTTGGTTAAGGTCCCATAGCTAATAAATGATGGGGCTTTTTGAAATTTAAAATATATGTAAAAATTGATTTTATTGACTTATAATTTAGGTACAATAAAACATGCTCATTTTAAGTGCACAGTTTGATATATTTTGACAAATGTATACACCTTTGTGACACAACCAAGAATAAGATATAAAACACTTCTATCAGCCGGGCTCGGTGGCTCAACCTGTAATCCCGCGCCTTTGGGAGGCTGAGGTGAGTAGATTGCCTGAGCCCGCGGGTTCGAGACCCGCCTGGGCAGTGAGACCTCATCTCTACAATAAATTAAAAAATCAGCTGGGTGTGGTAGCGCATGCTGTAATTCCGGCTACTGGGAAGGCTGAGGCAGAAGGATCGCCGGAGCCCAGCAGGTCGAGGCTGCGGTGGCCGGGAGCGGCTACTGCACTCCAGTCTGGGCAACAGGGTGAGACTCCAACTGAAAGAAAAAGAAAGAAAGAAAGAAGCAAAGAAAGGAAGGAAGGAAGGAAGGAAGGAAGGAAGGAAGGAAGGAAGGAAGGAAGGAAGGAAAGTAGGAAAGAAAGAAAGAAGGAAAGAAAGAAGGAAAGAAAGAAAGAAAAAGAAAGAAAGAAAGAAAGAAAGAAAGAAAGAAAGAAAGAAAGAAAGAAAGAAAGAAAGAAAGAGTAGCTACTTAAAGTCAAGTAAGGTAAGTTTTTCAAGAAAAGGTATCAGATACTCCAAAGAAGGTTGTTGACTGAAGTGAGTCAGAATAACATCATGGTCCGAGTGCAAAGGTTCCTTTGTAAAAATCTTCCATTTCTGCTGCTAAGGCATTTCTAACAATACCAAGAAACAACTTACAGTATTCTGAACAGAGGGTAAGAATGACAAAATGGAGTCTCTGAAGGAGCTGGCAATTTAACTTCA